>NC_073392.1:9923378-10168378 GCF_028641065.1 Leucoraja erinaceus | reverse complement strand
CATTCAACGTTAATGAAATTGTTAATGAAAACAACAAAACATTTGCGCACACAAATTAGAATTATAAATTAACATAATTTTATATAAACGACTCATTTTCCGCACTTTTAATTGCACTCAATAATAGCTATCAATTCTGCGGAGGACACAGAGGTTTTTATAGTAGCTATGACAACTTGGTTGTCCAAACTGTTATTTTCTTTGCACTCACAAAAGCAAAGGGACTTTCCCAAACGAATCACATCCTACTTGGATAGGCGAACTTCCATTAAATCAATGCGTGCACTATTCTCCATACTAGTGCTACGTCAGCTATGGGGGAAATGTGGATAATCTATATCATGAGGGCTAGGCCGGTGAACCATGCCATCTCATCATGACCATTCATCACACATACAGTGGAAAGTAATCAATGTGAAAATACAGCAATACCTTAAAAAAAAAAATCTGAATTGTATTTTAATACCACACTGAGAAACAATGGAATATAAAAATATTGACTTTTAAGTGAATCACCGAATACCAAATTAATGGTAAGACAATAGAAAACTGCTGGAAGTTCTCAGCAAAACAGGCAGTAGGTTCCAATGAAAGGGCAAGGCTTAAAACTTTAACCCTCTTTCTTTCTTTTTCATGTTGAACTGTTATTGGATTCATCGTATTTGTTTTTTTTTGCATATACAATTTGTCAGCAGCCTGCCTTGCCTGTTCATTCAATGTTTTAATGCCATGTGCAATACCCAATCTAAACCATCAGGATAGAATGACGGGGTTTGTACTAAAGCAACGAAGGCACAGGCAAGGCATTCTGCTGTTAAATTACAGGGGGATAACAGGATCCAGCGAGAACTGGGATATAAAGAGTGTACAGGGCAAGCAGAGGAATGAGGGGAACAGGAAAATCACGAGCATTCGTTTTTGGAAAAAGATTCCTAATGCCGCCCAGATGTGGGATATTTGTGCAGGAAGGATCTGCAGATGCCGGTTTATACCAAAGATAGATACAAAGTGCTGGAGTAACTCAGCGGGTCAGGCTGTATCTCTGAAGAAAAGGAATAGGTGACATTTCAGGTCGGAACCCTTCTTCACACAGGTGAGATATTTGTATTTGAGCCTCAGTGCCCCAGTATGGCATGTTTATCTCAGACCTCAATCCACACTGTGTTCACATTCTAACTTTAGCAATTTTCCTGTAAAATGATCTTTCCTTAATGTGAGATCTTGCTTACACCAGAAAAGAAACTGAGTGAATGACGACAGACTTACAATATTTTTACAGATCATCTGGACTCGTGAGGGTTTCACATGATGTACGGTATTTAAATGGAAACTAGCATTTTAGACTTTATAGATACAGTGTGGTAACAGGGCCTTTGCCCCGCCGACTCCGTGCCGAACTGCGATCAACCTGTACACTAGGACTATCCTACACACTAGAGACAATTTTACAATTTACAGAAGCCAATTAACCTACACTCATGTACGTCTTTGGAGTGTGGGAGGAAATCTGAGCACCCGGAGAAAACCCACGTGGTCACAGGGAGGACGTACAAACTCCGCACAGACAGTAACCGCAGTCAGGATCAATCGCAGGTCTCTGGCGCTGTAAGACAGCAACTCTACCGCTGCACCACTGAACCTACCACTTTCCTAATTGAGTACACTGCCTCAGAATAAGACATGGAGATGCCGTGAAACAGGATTGTAGGGAGTTGTAGGGAGTTGCTCTGAACTAGGACCATATGTTTCTGCAGCGTTGGAATTTATTGCTAAAATCAGAGATTTTAAGTCCAGATTTAGAAAAAAAAAAACCAGAAAATGTTATAAATACTCAGCAGGCCAGCACACAGCTGTGGAGAGAGAAAGAGGGTTCATATTTGAAGTCAATTACCTTGAATCAGAGCTGGAGAAAGTTAGAAAGTAGATAAAGGAAATAGAAATGATTTCACACGGTGGATTATCTTTGCATGCAATGCAAATTATTTTAATTTAAAATCTGATCATTAAATGCATTTGACACTTTTATACTCGCAGAACACTCTCAGAATCATTGCTCTTGGACGGAGTCAGTAAGACACCTGCAATGCTGTCAAGCAGCCAACTCCTTCTATAAACTATGCAGTGGTATTACACAATGTAAGCATTGGCCCCCACACAATGCAGCTTCAATGTGACATTTACAACACAGAGAAACTGAACCAAGTTTCAAGAGGGTGGAAAAAAGCAGGAGGAGAGAACAAACTCACGGGCGGCACGATAGTGTAGCGGCAGAGCTACTGCCTTACAGCGCCAGAGACCCGTGTTTAATGTTGACTGTGGGTGCTGTCTGTACGGAGTTTGTACCCGCACGGAATTTCTCAGAGATCTTCGGTTTCCTCCCGCACTCAGTAGTCACACAGGCTTGTAGGTCAATTGGCATGGAATACATTTAAACCTGTACCACCTGTCACCTGTTCCACTACTTCTATCCTACACACGAGAGACAATTTACAGAAACCAATTAACCTGGAATACCTGCATGTCTTCGGAATGTGGGAGAAAACCGGAGCAACGCAGTTGCAATGAGAACATACAGACGGCAACCTTAGTCAGGATCAAACTCAGGTCTCTGGTGCTGTAGGGCAGCTACTCGTCCTTTCACCGTGCCACCATTGGGGAGATAGGAGAAGAATATCAGATAACTGATGGTCAGCCGTAAATCTCTGCAGGCACAACAGAAAATGCAAATGGCTTGTGCATTGAAAGTTGTGCAATCGACCCTTTAAATTCTTTATCCAAATACTAAAGTTATACAGTGGCTATATTGTAATGCATGGTGCTGTTCGGTGGGGGTTAAAGCAGGCAAACAAGACATTATATCAACAAATGGTTCATCTCAAGCCAGATGGTTACACTATTCATAATACATTTTTCATATCTGCTCAAAGACAATGCATTCGATAGCCGATAACATATTATTAATCCCAACTACAGGGCCGGCCTTAGGAGGTGCGGGGCCCAATTGGGAACAATTTTGGTGAGCCCCAGATTCCCAGCCAAGGTCTGTAGAATCATAGAAATATAAATAAAGGCTATTATAGACTTTACATCTCCATGGTAGAATGGAAAGTAATCGAAATTTACACTTTAAAAGTGATGCGTTAATGGACCAAACAGATCTAAGCTACAATTTAATATAAAATTGCATACATGTAAGCCTACAAGTAACAAACAAAATGTGTAGATCAGCTCTAAGAAGTACTTAGTTACAATACCACTTGTTTAAATGACTGTGAAATGAAAAAAAAAGTGATTTAATTAACTAGATCCTGGAAAACCAATAACCATTGGTGAAAAACCTGTCCAGGCATTAAATTTTGGGCGTCAGCCCCATCCTACCCTTTGGGCTTCTACCCCATCCTAACTTAGTTGTGTGTGTGTGCGTTAGTTGTGTGTGTGTGTGTTAGTTGTCTGTGTGTGACTTGTGTGTGCTTGTTGTCTGTGCGTTATGTGCGTGTGTGTGTGGGAGGGAAGGAGAGAAGCGAAGGAGGGAGAGAATGGAGGAAGGAGAGAAGGAAGGAAGGGAAGTAGAGAAAGAAGGGAGGGAGGGAAGGAGAGAAGGGAAAAGATAGACAGGGAGGGCAGGAGGGAAGAAGGGAAGGGAGGGAGGGAGAGGGCTGGCAGCGGGAGCAGATGCCGGGGTCCGCGCGGACGGGTGTGAGCTGAGACCGAGGTTTGTAAACGTTGCTCCAACTCCTGGCCCGGCCCTCCCTGTATTGTTCACTGAGTCTTCCCGGGGAGAGGGGGTGGAGCCGGGACTGTGTGCGTGAAGCACGGCGACTGGAGGAGCGGGAGCGTTGCCCCAGGGCAGTGAGGGAGCGACCCATCTCCCCCTCTCCCCCTCTCCCCCCTCTCCATTCCCCCTCACACCCCTCTCCCCGTCTACCCCTTTCTTCCCCCTCCGCCCCTCTACTCTCTCTCCACCCCTCTTTTTCCTCCACCCGGGGTAGATCGACCCGAGCCGAGAGTAGATTACTCTAGCGCGGGGCCCCCTTAGGCGCGGGGCCCAATTAGGAGCAATTGGCCCAATCTGCTTAAGGCCGGCCCTGCCCAACGATGTGTGGAGTGCGGAGTGAAATCTTCCGGCATTCGATGTAAGCTATTGCGCTCAAAGGATGCATGGTTAATGTTGGTCAACATACACCAACATTTAGGTATTAAAGCACTGGTGAAATGCCAGGATTCAATTTTATATTTCACTTTAGCAAGCATTCCACTCATACTCAATGCTAATCATTCAGATGGACAGATTACTGCACTTATTCTGACACTTAATGCTGTACGGTGGATTGTTTATCAAGAGGTACACAAAAGATGAGGAATGAATGAATAAAATCATTGCCAATGTGCCCCTGGGGAATATATCCCATCTGAGAGCGTACTATATTTAACACGGCTAAATGGCATGTTTGATGTTTGATAGCCATTAGGACTTAGATGTGAATTGAGATATAAATACAAAATGCTCGGAGAATACAACTACACTGTCAAAGGACATTATTAGTAGCGGCAACTAATCACTAAAAGGCATCTACTTGTGGCCTAACAACTAAAATATTTCAACGTGCTTTCACTTCTTTAGTGGAGGTCTCTTTGTCATACATCTTAATGGGGTTAGGACGCTTTAAATAGAACGTGCTCTTTTCATTATCATTAAAGTAACATTTTCATGAATTTTATAATCCACCATCCTATGTCTAAAAATTAATTTGAAAAAAAAAATGTATTAATTACTTACCTTGGAGAGAACTACTTTTGAAGTGTGTCATGCAGCCTGTGTGTTCTCTGCCACACATAGTGCACGGGACCTTACTGGACAGCTACTCAAAGCAATGAACAAACCATTTTAAAACATAGAGGACATTGACCATAAAATTAATGTTCAATATTGTATTAAAAAAAACTGAAGGATCGGAGCTTAACAGTCACTTTGCAGATTTTCTTTTCAAAGATAATGCCGTAAAAACATTTCTAATATTAAGACAAAGCTGTTAGCCAAATTCAACACAATTACATGTGAGATTATAACTGTTTTGCCATTGAATGGGACCCATAACAAGGATCAAAATAGGTGTCATTACTGTGAAGGATAGAGAAAAATGCTGGACCTCAGCAGACTTGGTAGTTAGCCTGAACATAATAGCAACAGGAAATTAGTTGGAGGTATATAACTGCACATTCATGACTAAATTACAGAGTTATATCGGGAAAGAAAAGTATATTTAATTAAAATCTAATGTGGATCATTTAGTCGATAGAAACTCAATCGGAGTTAATTCCACCATTTTGTCTTGGCAGTAAGATTCTCTGTAAATGTTGGCAATTTAGAACAAAACTTAATCGCACTCTGTTTTGATACAACACATTTTAGGTGAGTGGTCTGTGCCACCCATTAGACACTAGAACTCCTTAAACAAGATTTAAAGAACTGAATATTTGCCAATGTAAAGATCGCATCTGAAACACACTTCAGTTTTCAGGCTTTCAGTTTTCCTACTGGATGTTGTATGGCAGTATAGAGCTTACAATTTCATTTAGTTTTAGTGGGAAATGGAGTGGGGGTGGCAAAATGGGATGAGAAGTGGCAAAATGGTACCGTAATACCATTCAGACAGGTACATGGTTAGGATAGGTTTAGAGGGATATGGGCTAAATGCAGGCAGGTGCGACTAGTGTAGATGGGACATGTGGGCCTGTTTCTACATTGTATCATTCTGACCATCTGATGTGGGTGCTGGAGATGACCCATTCCAGAGGATTTTTTTTTAACTTAATGAACTTAAAATTCATGATGCATGAAAAGATTTTTTGGAAAATGTTAACTGCCAGACACACTGCATAATGCAATCTCAGACAGTGCTCGAACATCCAGACACATTTCCGCTCATTCCATTCACATTACAAGACCTCTAAACACTAAAGGGCGGGGACACAAAGTAACTCAGCGGGTCAGGCAGCATTTCTGCAGATTATGGAAATGTGACATTTTGAGTCTGATGAAAGGGTTTGACCCAAAACATCACCTATCCATGTTCTCCAGAGATGCTACCTGATCCGCTGAGCACTTTGTGCCGTCCTTTTGTGTGTTAACCGGCATCTTCAGTTCCTTGTTCCTACTCATGGACGGGACATTTTTTTAATCCAACTTACTCAGTGCTCAGGTTCACCATCTTGGTTTTGTTGCTCCTCAAGATGGATTCCATTCCCTACATTTGAGAATAAACGTGGGGGGATGGTGGTGAGTGTGTTTTCCGTTAGATGATCAGGCTTAATTGAATTCCTCTACGATGCATCGTGGGGTAGGCATAGACCTGAGTTGATTGGAGTTGATGCTGAGAGCTAAATATGCATGATTAGAGGATCAGAAATCTGCCACTATCCTGGTTTCAACTAAGCACATCTGGCAGCGAACGGGATACCCTTCGGGAGAGGCAAGTTGCCAACTTAACTGAGTTAATTGTCCATTAAGAGCAACTTTAACAGCACTTCATGAATTTAACTCCAGGTGCATGGCTTTCCTGAGCTCCATGAAATGTGCCAGCAAACTCACAGCAGAAACAGAGTGGCGCTCAATATAAAAGGAGGATTGATGTTCTGACTATAAAAATCGGCAGCCTCGTCGGCCTTCAATGGCTGTGAAAATTCTTAAGACTTTAGAGATACAGCGTGGAAACAGGCCCACCAAGCCCACGCCGACCAGCGATCACCCCGTACACTGAAGGGCCTGTCCCACTTGGGCGTGATTTGCACGTCAAGCAGATGCCGCCCCAGTGGGACTCTTAACGCTATCCTGCACACTAGGGACAATTTTTACCAGAGCCAGTCAACCTACAAAACCTGCACGTCTTTCAAATGTGGGAGGAAACCGGAGCACCCAGAGAAATGCTAAATGGTCACAGGGAGAATATATAAACTCCACACAAACAGCACCAGTAGTCAGATCTAACCCAGGTCTCTGGTGCTGTAAGGCAGCAATTCTACGGCTATGTCACTGTGCCGCCCTGAATTCTTTCTTCATAAGAGTTCAGACAATGATGAGAGGGCCTAACGGGAGGAGGTGGCTGATCTGGCACTGGTGTCAGGACAACAGCCTCCTCTTGAACATCAAACAAACTAAGGAGCTGATCGTGGACTTTAGCGAGGGCACATCATCCGAGGACGTACACACCGTTGAGGATAAATGGGGATACTGTGGATAGGGTGAGCTGTTTTTAATACCAGGGAGTCCACATCTCTGAGGATCTGTCATGGACATCACACGCCGCAGCACTCATGAGTAACGCAAGGCAGCGCCTTTACCACCTCAGGCAATTGAGGAAATTCAGAGTGTCTCCGAGGATCCTCCAGTGCTTCTACTCAGCGGCTGTGGAAAGCATCTTGTCCGGAAATATTACAATCTGGTTTGGGAATTGCTCTGCCCAGGAAAAGAAGGCTCTGAAAAGAGTAGTGCGTTCGGCCGAACGCACTATGGGAACTTCACTTGCCCCTCTGCAGGAACTATACATCAGGAGGTGCAACTCCAAAGCCAATAAGATCATGGGAGACCCCTTCCACCCCTGCAACGGAGTGTTCCAGCTGCTACGTTCAGGCAAACGCCTCCGTTGCCATGCTGTGAGAACAGAGAGGTTGAGAAGGAGTTTCTTCCCAAGGCCATAACGACTGTAAACTCCTATCTCACCAGGGACTAACTTCACTGAACCACTCTACTGCTTTTTTAAAAAATTGCTGGGGGTTTTTTTTTCCCTTTTTCCTTCTGCCCACAATATTTAATATGTAAAAGAATATGTGATTCTGTTCCATTCTGTTTGTAGTTTGTCTGGTTGTTTGTTTGTTTGTTTTTTTTGCACAAAGTCCGCGAGCATTGCCACTTTTCATTTCACTGCACATAAACTTGACTTGACTTGAGTTGTGTTGTAGTAAGTAGTAGGTGGATACAGGTGATTCATCGTCATTGAAAACATTAGCGACGCAGTGGTGCTGGTTTCCGACAGGAACGGTGACGGACGCACCTCACATCTCTGTCCTCCAGTTCCTGCGGACTTCCGCCGCTGGAAGTATAGGATTTTGGTGTGTGTGCTTTATCATCATTCCTTTCAATGCTATGTACGAAAGTGATCGCGACTTCTACTGAAGTATGGATGGCCGTTGGCTCGCTAGAAGCTCATCCGCCCTTTGACAGGTCTTGTTTTTGGTCCTGCTGGGGGTCCACAGCCCCCTCCTCACCTGGGACACCAGGCGGGGGAGACGTTTAGTCGCCGACTATCAGACCATGGAGCAGGTAGCACGGGATTACATGGTACCCGTGGTGGGGGGAACTCCCCCCGACCCGAATCTAAGCCTAAGACTGAACCGGTATGATGGTCTCCCAGCATAGTCTGAATTGTGGATCTTGGAATGGAAGTGATTCGCTAGATGCTACATGGTACCCGTGGCGGGGGGAACCCACCCCCCCCCCGAACTGCCCACACGTGAGGGAGGTTATAATTGCTAAATAATTGGATAAAGACCAGAGATTAAAAGACAAAAAGTCAGAGATAAGAATAGAGGAGGTGTGGATTTTGTAGCCAGAGGAAGCAACATAGGTGGAAAGGTTGAGGAGGAGAGGGAAGGGGGGCATTGGATGCAGATCCAGGTGGGCTACAGGGAAGGGAGTGGAAAAAGGGGTGGGGGAGAAGGGAAAAACAGTGGAACAACACAGCAAGACAGGCAGGAACACTGGAGAGATGGAATGGGTGAAGTTTAGGGTCGAGAGCCTTTTTCTTCCTGTCACCCATTCTTTCTCTCCAGAAATGCTGCTTGGCCCATTGAGTTCCTACAGCATTTTGTGTCTAAAGGGCCTGTCCCGTTTTGTGATTTTTTTTGGCGACTGCCGGCGTCATATCGGTGTCGCCAAAAGATTTTGAACATTTCAAAATCCAGCGGCGACACTTGAAAAAACACCACGCGTCATACGTCATCACGCTGCGTCACCGCCACATCACGCCGCATCACGCTGCAAATTTTTCGATGACCTGATACATAAGTCAATGATGCTGCAGTCGCCGAAAAAATCGGCAAGTTGGACAGGCCCTTAACTCTAACATTAACTCTGTTTCACTCGTTACAGATGCTGCTTATCCTGCTGAGAATTTCCACCAATTTCTGAAATAATTTTGTGAATACTCAATAAAGCTTCATACGTTGGAACGCCCATGTCTCATGAAGCCCCAGCTATCATGGCAGTTGAGTGTAGATCATGGCAACTCCCTGCACCAAGATCTGCTGTTTGTTGGATGTGCTTTTGCCAGCGGCTGTGAAATCGTTCCTTGTCCCTTGTCTTAAGCACGCCAGGAAAATTCCAAAGCTGCTGCAGAGACCTCTGTAGAATTCTTTAATTGAACAGCTGTGACTTGCAGATAGCGGACATCTTTTTTCCAAACGCTGGTATGCAGTTTAAAGTTTTCCAAATGCTGGTATGCAGTAAATAAAGTTGGTATCAATTAAAATGAGAGTGCTCTTGGATATGCTCCACAGGCTGGCTTAGTTAGTTTAGTTTAGTTTAGTTTAGTTTAGTTTAGTTTAGTTTAGTTTAGTTTAGTTTAGTTTAGTGTCAGGTGCACTGCACACTCGGGGCAATTTGCAGAGGCCAAGTATCCCACAAACCAGCATGTCTTTGGGCTGTGGGAGGAAACCAGAGCACCCGGAGGAAACTCATGCAGTCATAGGGGGAACGTGCAAACTCTGTACAGACAGCACCCATAGTCAGGATTGAACCCAGGTCTCTGGCACTATAAGGCAGCAATGCTTACCGCTGCACCATTGTTCTGCCCAAAATGTTGCAAAGTCTGCATCCTGGTGGCATGAACATTGAATTCTCACAATTCTGTGAGCCCTTGCTGTCTCCCTCCATTCCCAGCTCCCCCCCAGCCCTCGGGCTCCTCATGCTCCCTTTTTCCTTTCTTCTCCCCGCCCTCCACCCCCCATCAGTCTGAAGAAGGGTTTCGGCCCGAAATGTTGCCTATCTCCTTCGCTCCATAGATGCTGCTGCAGTGAGTTTCTCCAGCTTTTTTGTCTAACTTCGAATTTTCCAGCATCTGCAGTTCCTTCTTAAACAACAAGTTGCAAAGTAATCCTGGTTGGTAGAAGTGTAGATGTTAGTGGATTAAGGAGCAGGTAATCAATTTTCACGCTCATTCTGATGGGCATGTCCAGAGCTGCATTAGCGTGCATGACTGGTTTCCCTCTTTCAACTAGAGTACGGAACGGGAGTCCAAGAAAGAGGAAAAAAATAACGACTGGGTTCTCATAATAATGTTACCATGCTGTTGATTATAAATGCTGGGCATGTGCATTAGTCATAATCAAACTTAGAGTCATAGTCTCACAGCGTGCAAAAAGGCCCTTCGGCCCAACTTGCCCACACTGGCCAACATTTCGCATCTACACTACTCCCACCTGCCTGTGATTGGTCCATATCCCTCTAAATGTCCTATCCATTCACCAGTCCAAAACGTTTCTTAAACGTTGCGATACTACCTGCCTCAACTCCCTCCTCCGGCAGCTCGTTCCATACGCCCACTGCACTTTGTGTGAAAAAGTTACCCCTCAGGTTCCTATTAAATCTTTCCCCTGCCACCTTAAACCTATGTCCTCTGGTTCTTGATTACCCTACTCTGGGCAAGAGATTCTGTGCGACTCCCCAATCTATTCCTGTCATGATTTTGTACCTCGATAAAATCACCCCCCATCCTCCCACTTACCAACTTCTTCCATTAAAAATGCTGGATAGTAATAATACAGTAGAGAAAAATGCTTGATCGCACTAACACGACCGAGGGAGAGGTGAGTCAATATAAATGCTGCAGACATAAAATAAATTGAAGGTTAGTAAAGATCAATGATGGTTTGGGGTATATGCAACTCAAAACAAGAAAGTGAGTCATCAAACTTCAGATAATGTTCCTTTATTACCGAACACACCCTGAGCTCATAAATCACAATATGTTCGACTTTCAGCTTCACATGACTACATTTGCTCGGAGCAAGGTGGGGTGGGAAAAGACAATCGGTTTTCATCTTCAGAAGTAGGGCGTTCATTTCCAGCCACTTCAGCTTTTTGGCAAGTGTAAAATTCATCCTGTCAATGCTGTGCTAAAGAGGAGACAATCCAGAATCAGGCTCCACTAATCCCTTCAGTTAATTGTGTTTCAGGTCATTAATGAATCATTTGCAACTACATATATAGTTTTAGTTTGGTTTATTGTCGTGTGGTACAGTGACCATTTTTTAAATTACGTGCTATCCAGTTAGCAGAACGACTAAATAATTACAATTGGTATACAGATACTGGATAAAGGGAATAACATCTAGTACAAGATAAAATCCAGTAAAGTCTGTTTAAAGGTAGTTTAGGGTCTTCAATGGAGTAGATGGTAGCTCAGGACTGCTCTCTAGTAGGTGATAGGATGGTTCTATCTGATGTCCGTGAATCTGGAGGTGTGCGTTTTTCACATTTCTGAACCTCGCCTGATGGGAGATGGGAGAAGAGGGAGTAAGATTCATCATTCATTGTGCTGGTGGCCATGTCGAGGCAGCGCAAAGTGTTAATGGAGTCAATGGAAGGGAGGTTGGCTTATGTGATGGTCTGGGCTGCGTCCACAATTCTACGCAATTTTTTGTGGTCTTGGATGGAGCTGTTCCCAAACCATGCTACCTTGCATCCCGATAAAATGCTTTCTACTGCGCATCTGTAGAAGTTGGTGAGAGTTGTCGGGGACATGTTAAACATCCTGAGCCTTCTAAGGAAGTGGATGTGTTGATGTGCTTTCTTGGCCATCCTTCTTGGTCCTTCTTCTTATTCTGTTCATATCGATCAATCATCCTCACATGCCGTGATGAATGAAGCCATGCTAATAATTTAATTCCAATTTGGAGCTTTGGTTCCCTCTCCTAACAAAGCAGGGGCAGGTTCAACATCCCAGCAATCTTCAATTTTTTTAGTTTTAGTTTTTAGTTTCAGAGATAGAGCATGGAAACCGGCCCTTCGGCCAACCGAGTCCATACTGGCCATTTGTCATCTGTTTGCACGGGTTCTGTGTGACCCCACTTTCCCATCCACTCCCCAAACATCAGGGGCAATTTACAGAGCCCAATCAAACTACAAATCCGCTCGCCTTTTGGATGCGGAAGGAAACCGGAGCACCCGGAGGAAACCCACGTGTTTACAGGGAGAACGTGCAAACTCCACACAGGCAGCATCCGCGATCAGGATCGAACCGGGGTCTATGGCGCTCTGAGGCAGCAGCTCTACCATCTGCCCCACTGTGTTGTACGGTGTACTGCAAGATCGAACAGTCGGGAGAGAAAAGCACTCGCAGAAAGGAAGAATGGCATTTATTTTAATTACGTCCGAATTTCTCTGGCAAAATCTTTGTTCCAGTAACTAAGAGAAGATGTTCTGAATCAAAATTTGTCTCTCTCTCAATTGGCCACAAAAGCTTCGCAGTTTACACGAATACTTCGATGGAGGACTACTTTGGTGGAAAACACAATCAATGCAAAAATGTTCACCAACGTGATTCAAGTGTACTTCATTAATGTATTTATTTAAATGTAAAGAGAACCCATCCACTTGAGTCCTCCTTTATGCAAACATCAATTTAGTGCAAGTGATGGGATGAGGCAAAGATGGGATTTAAACAAAACAATATTATTTGAACAATAATCAAACATTTATGAGAACCCCAACAAGGAGTAATCTGAAAATCATTATACAACAGCTGATTGGCAATGTGAAGCAAGTCGAAGTAGCGTGGAATTACAAAATTATAAGAATTAAATTGAAGCACTTTTTATATAAGCATGCACATTCTGAGTAATGTACACACTAGACATCAATCATTGTCTGTTGAATGATATGACCAATGATTTTAATTTTATAATTTATTCAAGTTTAGGAAGGGGGGGGGGGGAGGGTTCGGCGCGGTGGTGTAGCGGTAAAGTTGCTGCCTCACGGCACCAGAGACCCTGGTTCAATCCTGACCCCAGGTGCAGCCTGTATGGAGTTTATACTTTCTCCCAGTGACCGCATGGGTTTTCTTTGGGTGCCCTGGTTACCTCCCACACTCCAAAGACGTACAGGTTTGTAGATTCACAAAAATGCTGGAGAAACTCAGCGGGTGCAGCAGCATCTATGGAGCGAAGGAGATAGGCAACCTTTTCGGACTCCTTCAGAAGAAGAAGCGTACCTTCCTTTTTTGTGCACCTTCGATTTTCCAGCATCTGCAGTTCGTTCTTAAACAGGTTTGTAGGTTAATTGGCTTGGGTAAAAATTGTAAATTGTCCCTATAGTCGGAGAGTGCTAGTGTTCGGGGGTCGCTGGTGGGCACGGATTCGGTGGGACGAAGGGCATGTTTCCACGCTGTACAGTTTAAACGAAACGATAAAGTTGCAAAGTATTCCTTGTCTTGTGAATTTACTCATAGAACATTCCAGCTGTGATTTTCTATGCTTCCTCCTCACCATGATCTGCTACATCGTAGACTCTGGTGATCTGCCATGCGGCTTTACGAGGAAGTGTAGCGGCGCCTAGTGATGGGGTGGGGAGGTCATAACCCTCATCATTGGTCGGTTCGGTCACGTGACCGCGGGGGTTCGTTGGTGGGCTATTTGGGTGTGTCAGTCAGTCAGCGCTCTTCCCAGCCACAGGAGCTACTATTGTTAGTTCAGTCAGACATGTGTACTTCACGAGTTTTGTTTCATTTTCATTGAAAATAAAAATCATTTTGCTTGACCTGCCTGGCCTCACTACAGAACCATAATTCAATTGTTGTGGTCCCATGGGGTAGATGCATTAAAGTTAATTGGGAAATGTAGGGTTGTAAGGCGTCAAGGCTGTGGCAGGTGCCATGCATATATTTCAGCAAGCTTCTAGCCATTTTAATGAATGTCAAGCCTTTGGCCCAGGTAGGTATGGGTCTCATTGGGAGTTATAACTTGGTCCCTGCCTTAACTTCCCTTCGTATCTTCAGCACCAAACGGCAGCTTCAGCAGAGATATTGACCAGTGTCCAGTATCTTGTAGATACAAAAAACAGCTGATGCTGGTTTTTGCACAAAAAGACACAAAGTGCTGGAGTAGCTCAGCTGGTCAGGTAGCATCTCTGGAGAACATTGATAGGTGACGTTTCAGGTCAGGATTGCAGTCTGAAGAAGTGGCCCTATCCATGTTCTCCAGTGACACTGCCTGGCCAGCTGAGTCCCTCCAACACTTTGGGACCCTTGGACCAGTATCTCCAATGAAGCTGGCATAGTCTACTAAATATCCTAAGGGAGGTTGAGTCAGTGCATCAGAATCAGAAAAGGGTTTCAAAATAACAATATTTCAAATATTGAATGATTGGTGGTGGTTTAAAGGGAGCAGACAGGCTCTTAAGCCGATTCTAACCAGGATTTCCTCTCCTCTCATCTTCTGCGATTATGTTTAAAGCCTTTGCTTCCTCTATTCCCAATCGATGGGAAACCTGTTCCCGGTCACACACAGCAGCCTTCTACCAGCTTTGCCAAGCCCTCTGTCACTTGTTACTCACACCTGCTGCAGGCAGTAGCTGGCTCTGGCCTTTATTAACGTGGTCTGGTAGTTATAATAGGAGTCAATCAGCAAGCACAAGAGGTCACTGGTTAGAAATGGAATTGATCAATGTGTCCTGTTATGTTAAGTACATACGCACTGACAAAACCCAGCAATGTCTTTGAAAATGTGGAGTTCCAAACAAATACATGAACAGCATTAAGGTGCATGGTGGCGCAGTGGTAGAGTTGCAGCCTTACAGCACCAGAATTACCTGGGTTCAATACAGACTATGTGCACTGTCTGTATGGAGTTTGTACATTCTCCCTGTGACCACGTGGGTTTTCTCCTGGTGCTCCGGCTTCATCCCACACTCCAAAGATGTACTGGTATGTAGGTCGATTGGCTTCTGTAAACATTTTAATTGTCCTTCATTGTGTAGGATACTGTGGGGTGATCGTTAGTTGGTGAGGACTCGGTGGACCAAAGGGGCTGTTTCCACTAAAGTCTAATAGTCTAAAGCATTGATTAACCTGATTGTATTAATATCTTGACTCATTATTTCTAACACTATTTACATTGTATTAAACATTTACAAAGCAAAGTTAATCCCCCAAGAACAGCAAATAAGTTTAACAAAAAGAAACTGCAGCTACTAGTTAATACCAAAGATAGACACAAATGCTGGAGTAACACATTGGGTCAGGCAGCTTCTCTGGAGTACCAAGGATAGACACTCATAAGGTACACAAAAAGCTGGAAACTCAGTAACACATCTATGGGTCAGGCAACGTTTCGGGCCGAAACCCTTCTTCGTTCCTATTTCTGGCTCCAGTACCTGCAGCTGAGTTTCTCCAGCTTTTTTGTGTACTTCGATAAGCATTGCAGTTCCTTCAGTTTTAGTTTAGTTTAGTATGTTACATATGCAGAGGTACAGTGAAAAACTTTTGTTTGCATGGTACACAGTTAAAGAAATGACCATAGGTGAGTACAGTCAAGCCGCCCGCAGTGCAGAGTTAAAGGATAAAGGATACGACATTTGGTGCAAAATATAACATTAACGTACACCATTCAGTCTTCTTCTTGTGTATGGTGTGCACAGTCTAACATTGTAGGGCAAGGGTAGACATCCAGGCCAGGACAGCATCAATTACTAGGTGGATGGCTTTGATGCCACCAGGGAAAAGCCTCAGTCATTCACGATGTGTGGGATGGTGTGATCTGGATGTCTGCAGTCGCAGGCAGGCCTGTCTGTCATCCCCCACTAATGCAGGTGATGGGGCTGTTCTTGCATGGAGGGCGCGGATTCTGTTCAGGGTTCGCCATTGCTTGCGATGGAGGTCAAAACCCAGTGGTTTCACTGTGGGGTCAGAGATGACCTCTCCGTTGTGGGTGTTGGCATCTTTCCAAGCTCTGCGCCACTCAGTCTTGGAGTCAAAGTCTTCCAGGGATTTATCGGAAGACCAGAAGGGTTTGCGGAACTTCAGGCGCGTGTTGCAACCTTCACGTGGTCCACCCTGTTTCGACTAATGCAATCACCCCGCCGTGCACAAAGCATTCAGTGCAAGACTTAGCATAATTACTGGTAATCACACACACTGTATAACCTTCCTCATATTACCTCCTTACATGTTTAAAACGCAAGGATGCCCATGCTGGGAAAAGCCCGACATTTTTCACACCTGGAATCAGCTTCAAGTACATGCAGCTAAATCAACATCAAGTGCAGGATGAAGTGTCTATGACATTGCCCACAATTCTGTACTTTAATCCCGGCCTCTCAAGATCTTGGTACCACACCCGTCTGCAATTTCGGTTTCCTACCAACCTCACATGTGGTTCCTGAGAGCAATTTCTAGTGCCGTGCCGTGCCAATTTGCCGTGAATTGTAAATACCTCTGCACCTGCCAGCAACTGGGGAGCACTTGTCCGTCTTGAGGACAAACCCGACTAGAAATAAGATACTTTAATCCTGCTAAATCTCCGCCAGATTTGAACCGCTGCCGAACACATTGTTCCAATGCAATTTCTACCAAATGCAGACATGAATGTCATTAGCATGTTAAAGGGGGTTATAAAAACGTGCAGAAATCTGTTGAAGATAGGACAATTACACACATTACCAACTCCTGTGTGTCAAAACCTCGATGTTCTCAAAATCCAGCTGTTCGGGCTGCAACTGTGTGTGTGTGTGTGTGTGTCGCAGGTGTGAACGCATGCTGCAGCGGCAGATGTGCATAAAACAACAACACTTATTTGCACGGACAGAAAAAAAAGAGTTGGCTGAGATTCAGCTGAATACAGAGGAACTTAATAACTGTTGCTATTAAATGAAATCGTTTCAAAATTATATCCAGATGAAGGAAAAATTGAATATTTGCAGCAATGACATTATTCTGCTGACCCAGCAATATATAAGCCGTAAAAATATATTTTCATAATAAATATTCTTACAGAGCTAAAAGGTGTGAATTTAAAACTTTTGCAGAACCTAAGCAGATCTTCAGAACCTACACATCCTCATTTCCATAAGATAAAAGTTATCTGATAGATTTCGTTCAATATCAAAGATTATAAGGCGTTAATTCAAATGTATTTTACTAATTCCTTTTGGGGATTTTTTCCAGTATATTTTTATAAATCTTATCCCTCTTTGGATTAGCTAGGTTGTTCTCAGACCCCTCCACACCTTGTAGGTCAGGCTCTTTCTCTTTCACAGTCCAACAGGTGGAGAGCTCAATTGACTGAGATCTTCTTGTGGATTTACTCTTGCCCGACCACACTCACTTGCCTGAGCAGCCCATGCCAAAGCCTTCAGTACGATCACTACAGGGAGCAGTTTGAAGTGCAGCATGCTCCACATCTGTTGCTGTCCAGATTGCTCAAAAGCCATTCAGCTATCTTCAACTAATAATTTAATTAAGCCATGTAAAAGCCATAGGAGCTGACAGTGCAGTCCGCAATGGTAACAGTGAGGCATTGATACGAGTTCCCAAGCATGTTTAACAATGCAGCCACACTCCTTAACCTGGACATGAGAGATGGGATAAATTTATCCTGAGGATCTAAGTATACAGATGCTGTTTATGAATCAGTGGATGAAACATAGAAACATGGAAAAGACGTGCAGGGGGAGGCCATTTTGTCCTTCGAGCCTGCACCGCCATTCATTGTGATCATGGCTGATCATCCACAATCAGTAACCCGTGCCTGCCTTCTCCCCATTTCACTTGATTCCGCAAGAGCTCTATCCAACTCTCTTTTAAATTCATCCAGTGAACTGGCCTCTACTGCCTTCCATTGCAAAGAATTCCACAATTTCACAACTCTCTGCGTGAAAACGTTTTTTCTCATCTCAGTTTTAAATGGCCTCCCCTTTATTCTTAGACTGTGGCCCCTGGTTCTGGACTTCTCCATCATTGGGAACATTTTTCCTGCATCTAGTTTGTACAGTCCTTCATATAATTTTATACGTTTCTATAAGTATACTCTCATCGTTCTAAATTCCAGTGAATTCAAACCCAGTCTTTCCAAACTTTCCTCATATGACAGTGCCGCCATCCCGGGGATTAAACTCGTGAACCTAAGCCGCGCTGCCTAAATAGCAAGGATGTCATTCCTCAAATTAAGAGACCAAAACTACTCCAGATGTGGTCTCACCAGGGCCCTCTACAACTGCAGAAGGACCTATACTCAAATCCTCTCGTTATCAAAGGATGGACTTGGTTTTTACACCATTTCAGTTTAGTTGATTGTCACGTGTACCGAGGTACAGTGAAAAGCTACTGCATCAATCAGGGATTGCAAATGGAAACTGCATTGGTACTAGAGTTTTAGTTTTAGTTTTGGAGATGCAGCCTAGAAACAGGCCCTTCGACCCACCGACTCCACGCCGACACCCGATTCCCCCACCTTATCGCTATCCTACACACACATTTAAAATGTTACCAAGCCAATTAACCTACGAGCCTGTATGTCTTTGGAATGCAGGAGGAAACTGGATATCCCGGTGAAAACCCACACGGTCACAGGGAGAAGGTACAACCGCCAAACTGACAGCACCCTGAGTCAGAATCGAACCTGGGTCTCTGACGTTGTGAGGCGGCAACTCTACCGCTGCACCACCGTGAGTGAAAACAAATTGCAAGGTTCTGAGGAAGCAGATGAGGAATGGTGCTAATTGAATTGATTTCCAATGATCTGGTGTGGACTTGATGGACCAAATAATCTCTGTGCTGTAGAAAATGGCATAATTCAATTCAAGTTCCGTGCATTTTGTAATTTGTCTTTGGATTTTGGTCTCATCTTGGTTTAACAAAAAAAGGCATGGCATTTTTATATGCTTTGTTAAAATCGCAGGCACATCTGAAATGTGTCTGAATGTTGAAAAGTGCGCAGTTTGAGTGTTTAAACTTCGAATTGCAAGTGGTGATACAAGCTGTAATATAGGTTAATGGCATCTGGAGCACAGTTTGTTCAAACCTAAATATAGTTCCGTGCCTGTGAAAAGGTTAATTGTAACACACACAGGCAGCTGTTTCTCTTTCTCATTCTTCATTCGCCCCTCCTTTTCTCTCTCCTTCCCCTTCTCCTGTGATCGGAGTATCAAATTGTCCTGGAAACAATAACACAAAGGTTCTGTCCAAAAATGTTCCTTTTAATACAATCCAATCGGGGTAAAGGGAGCTGAGTGCCTGAAAACATGGAACCACCTGGTTTTAATTGGGGGGTGGGGAAGGTGAATTTAGAAGTAAAATAAAGGGAAATAAAAGATAACAGCAGTACCGCACAAAACAGGAACAGTACAGCATTATTTTTTTATTGGTCGGCAAAATGTTTTTCAGAATCATCAGCTTTAGCGAGTGCCTTTCATAACTAAAGTTAATGTTTAGTACAAAAGATAGACACAAAATGCTGGAGTAACTCAGCGGGTCGGGGAGCATCTCTGGATAGAAGGAGTAGGTGGCGTTTTGAGTCGAGACCCTTCTTCAGACTCATTTGCAGACAGAATATTTTAGACTGCAGCAAAGACCCTTCAACCAGCTGCCACAGTAACTGAGTGCTGGGAGAAGAAAAAGTGTGTTTCTAATTATTGACACTATGTTGTTAGCATTTCCATTTAAAATGTCATTAATTGTGTTTTTAGTTTAGTTTAGTTTAGTTTGGAGATACAGCGCTGAAACAGGCCCTTCGGCCCAGCGAACCACACACATTAACACCATCGTACACTGACTAGGGACAATTTACATTTATACCAAGCTAATGAACCTACACACCTGTACATCTTCAGAGTGCGGGGGGAAACCGAAGATCTCGGAGAAAACCCATGTGGGAGAAGGTACAAACTCCGTACAGACAAGCAACCTTAGTCGGGATCGAACCCGGGTCTCTGGCACTGTAAGGCAGCAACTCTACCGCTGTGCCATTGTGTATTTTGAAATACTTATAAATACTTACAATACTTACAAATTCCACTATGTGAAAGAATAAGGTGTAAAAGGGGATGCTGACTAGCTTATCCGCCATAACTTCCTGGGGTAACTTATCAAGAGACAAGGTTCTGTCTTTTTTGCAGTTAAAGTACACAGTACGTTGACTGATCCATTGAAAGATACAGCCCGCCGAGACCACGTTGACCATCGATGATCAGTTCACACCAGTTCTATGTTATTTAATTTTCGCATCCACTCCCTGCACATGCTGGGAAATTTACGGAGGCCCAATTTAACCTACAAACCCGCACATCTTTGGGATGTGGGAGGAAACCGGAGCACCCGGAGCAAAACCCACGTGGTCACTTGGGAGAGAGTGAAAACTCCACACAAACAGCACCCGAGGTCAGGATTGAACCTGGGTCTCTGCTGCTATCAGGCTCTTGGTTCTTGGTTTCTTGGTCCTCTAAAATATTCCAAATGGAATTTAAACTGGAGGTGGTGGAGGGAGGGCTTAAGCCAGAAAGGGTTATTGGGAAGAAAGAGCTACTTTAAATTTAGTTGCATCTGGTTGGGTAACTAACTATAGTAGGGGAAATGTTTTTATTTGTGTATGGGTCCCATGCTGCAACTGCGTAGTCCAAATGAGGTCTAACGAGGGTGAAGTATAGCTTCTCCTTGACAGAAGTTGAACAATGATGAAAGTTGCACCTCAGAAAATTTAGGACACCTGTTGCTTTCACCGTTGCATGATGAGTCTGACCATTCCAACGCAGATCATTGTGGCTCAACCAGCTGTGCCACAGTGCCACCCACAGTGCTGCTCAAAAATCGATAATTAGTTATCGATATATCACATTGGCTCTCCTTTATTAAATCAAATGTCTCCAAGTGCTGCACATTTTTCATTATTATTATTTTTTTAATCTTTTGGATTTTTCCTGTATTTTTAAGTTTAATTGAACATCCAAGGCAAAGGCCATCGGTCAACCAAGTGATCCTAGAATATCCAACGCCACTCACTAACATATTACTAGGAGGAGGATATTTGACTAAAGCCTTCTCTGGTTCACATTCTTTCAGAAACCGGTAGAACAGCCTCGGCTGAGATCTGAATGATAAAACGGGGCTGACACGTGTAGAAAGGAAGTGCAGATGCAGGTTTATACCGAAGATAGACACAAAATGCTGGAGTAACTGAATGGGTCAAGCAGCATCTCTGGAGATGAGGAAGGGTTCTATCCCGAAGCGTCACCTATTCCATTTCTCCAGAGATGCTGCATGACCCGCAGAGCCACTCCAGCACTTTGTGTCTAAAAGGTCTCCTATATCTCTTTTCTCCCTTTAAGAACATCATGTGTCGGGATATTTATAAAAAAATGGGTAACAATTCAACATGGTTCTCTGAGGCAAATCTCACGACTATTTGGTGACAAAGTGGTTCCACTGTGGCTTTTCCTAGTCAGTGGAGAAAATCCAATGGAATAATAAAACTGTAATAATAAAAATAGTGACACTTTCTACAACAAAACGGATTTGTTTTAATGACCCTGTACTACATTGCGGCTGATTGTTATAGCCAGTGGATAAACTATTTACATTAAGTTGAGCGTAGGAAATATCTGTAAATATCCCAAGACTTCACCAAAGATGCAAAGGAGAATGCCGAGCCAAAGAAAGTGCGATGAGAGCAAATCAAAGTGGTTTTTATGACAAGCATGGCCTGTCGCCTCATTGAATATTGCCTTTTTTGTGGTTAAAAAACCCCCTAAATGTTATAGTCTGTGTCATTACCGTGAGTGCTTTTAAATCAGATAATTATTCTGGCTCCTTTCAAACGCAACAAAAAGCAACATTTAGTGTTTGCATATGAATTGTTCCGTAGTTTGTTAATGTGGTCCAGTATTGCACTTTGTGGTTACATATTATTTGATTGCAAAAATAAAACTTGCCATCAAGCATTCACTTGTTATAAAGCTTCGAGTGGGGAAAATAAAGATCATTTCCCTCAAATTGTAACATAACTAAACCACAGTGATGCACCATTTAACTGGAACCATACAGCACTCTTCATTTTTACTTAGTTGTGTTTCAAGTGCAGTGATCCTGATATTTAAATTTGCAGAGACCATTCATACCTGGATGATGACTGAATACTTTACCACAGCATGCACGTGTTACACTGTAATAAGAGCTGTCCGCCTTGTTGTAGCAGTCAAATAGTTTAGTTTGGTTGAGAGATACAGCATGGAAACAGGCCCTTCGGCCCACCGAGTCCGCACTGACCAGTGATCATCGCGTAGTCTAGCACTACCCTATATGCGATTTACGATTTTACCAAAGCCAATTACCCTACAAACCTGTACGTCTTTATCGTGTGGGAGGAAACCGGAGCTTCCGATCAAAGCCCATGGGGAGAACGTACAAACTTCATGGAGACAGGACCCGTGGTCAGGATCAAACTGGGTCCCCGGTGCTGTAAGGCAGCAACTCTACCGCTGCGCCACCGTGCTGCTGATGAAAATGAGGTCTTAATGGGTTTTCCAAGGCCCACTAATTTGCTAAATTTGGTTATGATTGAATGCAGATTGTGGCATACAGCAACCTAAACAATGGGCATCAAGTCAGAGACTTGTGCCATGGAAGCATGTTCTTTGCCACATTAAAGCCATGCTAAACATCAACCATTCATTTACACTACTCTTACATTAGACAATAGACAATAGACAATAGGTGCAGGAGTAGGCCATCGGTCCTTCGAGCCAGCACCACCATTCAATGTGATCATGGCTGATCATCTTCAATCAGTACCCCATTCCTGCCTTCTCCCCATATCCCCTGATTCTGCTATCTATAAGAGCCCTATCTAGCTCTCTCTTGAAAATATCCAGAGAACTGGCCTTCACACAGAGAGTTGTGAATCTGTGGAATTCTCTGAGGCAGAGAATTCCACAGATTCACAACTCTCTGTGTGAAAAAGTGTTTCCTCATCTCCATTCTAAATGGCTTACCGCTTTTTCTTAAACTGTGGCCCCTGGTTCTGGACTCCCCCAACATCAGGTACATGTTTCCTGCCTCTAGCGTGTCCAAACCCTTAATAATCTTATACGTTTCAATAAGATTCCCTCTCATCCTTCTAAACTCAAGAGTATGCACGGCCTACGCTAATCACATTTATTTTCTTCTTCCCACATTGTCATCATCTGCAGTGTTATATCTTTGCACTAAATGTTGCACCATTTATCATTTATCAGGGAATTGTGAACGGCTTGATTGCATGTATGCATTAGGGTTAGCTATACATGAAACCTGGAGAAGGGTCTCGACCTGAAACGTCACCCATTCCTTCCCTGTGAAGTGAAGAAAGCAAATGGTATGTTAGCATTCATAGAAAAAGGATTTGAGTATAAGAGCAGGGAGGTTCTACTGCAGTTGTACAGGGTCTTGGTGAGACCACACCTGGAGTATTGCGTACAGTTTTGGTCTCCTAATCTGAGGAAAGACATTCTTGCCATAGAGGGAGTACAGAAAAGGTTCACCAGACTGATTCCTGGGATGGCAGGACTTTCATATGAAGAAAGACTGGATAGACACGGCTTGTACTCGCTAGAATTTAGAAGATTGAGGAGGAATCTTATAGAAACGTACAAAATTCTTAAGGGGTTGGACAGGCTAGATGCAGGAAGATTATTCCCGATGTTGGGGAAGTCCAGAACTAGGGATCACAGTTTAAGGATAAGAGGGAAATCTTTTAGGACCGAGATGAGGAAAACATTTTTCACACAGAGAGTGGTGGATCTGTGGAATTCTCTGCCACAGAAGGTAGTTGAGGCTAGTTCATTGATTCAGATTCAATTTAATTGTCATTGTCAGTGTACAGTACAGAGACAACGAAATGCATTATTGGCTATATTTAAGAGGGAGTTAGATGTGGCCCTTGTGGCTAAAGGGATCGGGGGTATGGAGTGAAGGCAGGGATGGGATACTGAGTTGGATGATCAGCCATGATCATATCGAATGGCGGTGCAGGCTCGAAGGGCCGAATGGCCTACTCCTGCTCCTATTTTCTATGTTTCTATGTTTCGATGTTTCCATAGATGCTGCCTGGGTTACTCCAGCATTGTGTGTCTATCTTCGGTTTAAACCAGCATCTGCAGTTCCACCCTACACATGAAAGCCATGAATATTCTTACCTCACACAGATATTGTCGTTTCACTATCAACCCCGCCGCGGTGAAAACGGCTCTTCAACCTAAAGAGGGTTGTTTCTGCAGCAACTGGACTGTGAGTCAGTTGTCGAGGACATCATCAGAGAGTGCCTCTCCAATAAAATGCGGCACTCACAGAACAAAGTAAGCACCTCAAAGAGAGGGAGCTTTTATCACAAAGTGTTTGTCAAGCATGTTGTGTGTGGGGGGAGAGGTGGCTGAGGAGCCATGTGTCACAGGCGGGTGAGGCATAAAGCGGTGGGATGATGTGTCCCCACAAAATCTATGTCACTGTGGCGCATATTTGTAAACAAAACTGGGAAACACTACATTAACATAACACCTCTTTAAACATTACATTAGTGGAAACTCTTAAAACAAAAACTGTACTGATCTCTATTATAATAAAACCCATTTTGTTGGGGACAAAAACATCGAATGAACACACTGTGGGCTGTGCACCACTTGAAATATTCATAAAGTTGAAAATGATTATACGTTACCCAAAGTATTATTCTACCATAGAATCATAGTCATACAGCATGAAAACAGGGCCTTAAGCCTAACTTGTCCATGCCGACCAAGATGACCAATCTACGCTAGTCCTGTTTAGCCCATATCCCTCCAAACCTTTCTTATCCATGTACCTGTCCAAATGTCTATCACCTGAGGAAAATTAGTGTTGTGTTTGACCAAAGAATACAGACAGCTCACATTTCGTGCTTCTCTCCTTATCTCACATCTTTTGTCTTATTTTCAACTCTAGCCTTTGCCAAACAAATCTCTCACACCTACTTGTTGTTTGTAGGTTTATTGGCCTCTAGAAAATGACACCTCGTGTGTAGAGAGTGGATGAGAAAGTGGGATGACACAGAATCAGTGTGAATGGGTGATCAATGGATGGCATGGGATGAAGGGCCCGTGTCCATGCTGCATCTATGAATATAAACACAGCTAAACAAGTATCGAAGTTAAGATGCTGTAGTTAGTTTGTTTAGTTTATTGTCACATACACCGAGGCACAGTGAAAAGCCTTTGTTGCGTGCTATCCAGTTAGTGGAAAGACAACACAGGACCATAACAGTGTGGAGATACATGACTAGGGAACAATGTTTAGTGCAAGCCAAAGCCAGCAAAGCCCAATCAAAGACAGTCCGAGGGTCACCAATGTGGTCGATAATAGTTCAGGACTGCTCTATAGCTGTGGTAGGATAATTCAGTTGCCTGACAACAACCAGGAAGAAACTGTCCCTGAATCTGTCCCTGAAATCACGTATAAGTATAGATATCATGCTGCAAACCACAGCAGAATCACACTGCTGTCTAACACGGCACTCTTCTGTACCACGGGCCAACCTCCAGAGAAACAGCAGCAGAAGTGAGTGTCTATTATGTGGGTGGCCCTATAAATGGTGCATGGAAAAAACGTTTCTGTGCGGGTTACCTGCAACGTGTGTGGTGGGAAAATATGACATGATCCCTCCAGGTAACCCTCTAGCCCAGTGTCGGAAAAGAACAACGTCACTCTGTGCATGTGTGTCGGATGCCTGACGTGTGTTGGTGCACTCTGCCACAGTGATATAGAAACATAGAAACATAGAAATTAGGTGCAGGAGTAGGCCATTCGGCCCTTCGAGCCTGCACCGCCATTCAATATGATCATGGCTGATCATCCAACTCAGTATCCCGTACCTGCCTTCTCTCCATACCCCCTGATCCCCTTAGCCACAAGGGCCGCATCTAACTCCCTCTTAAATATAGCCAATGAACTGGCCTCGACTACCCTCTGTGGCAGAGAGTTCCAGAGATTCACCACTCTCTGTGTGAAAAAGTTCTTCTCATCTCGGTTTTAAAGGATTTCCCCCTTATCCTTAAGCTGTGACCCCTTGTCCTGGACTTCCCCAACATCGGGAACAATCTTCCTGCATCTAGCCTGTCCAACCCCTTAAGAATTTTGTAAGTTTCAATAAGATCCCCTCTCAATCTCCTATCTGGTCAATTGTCCAAATTACAAGAATTTTAGTTTAGTTTAGAGATACAGCACGGAAACAGGCCCTTCATCCCACCGAGTCTGTGCTGACCAACGATCCCTGCACACACTATGGGCAATTTACAATTTTGCCACGCGAATTAGCCTACAACACTGTACGTCTTTGGAGCATGGGTGGAAACCAGAGCACCCGGAGAAAACCCATGCAGATCACGAGGAGAACGGGGAAACTCATACAGACCGCACCCATAGTCAGGATCAAACCTGGTTCTCTGGCGCTGTAAAGCAGCAACTCTACCGCTAAGGAGTTTGTAGTTTGTTTGTTTGGTTGTTTGTTTGTTTGTCTTTTTGCACAAAGTCCGCGAGCATTGCCACTTTTCATTTCACTGCACATCTCGTATGTGTATGTGACGAATAAACTTGACTTGGATTCAATGTGATTTTAATTTAATTTTATTTAAAACAGTTCTTTCACGGATTGGACCGTAGGTTGCACTGAGTGGTCTAATAATGATCTGCGTTGAGACAGTGTTGAGCCATTGAGTCCCCATATGCTGCGTTATACATCATGAAAGTTATTGCATCGTTCTAGTGGAATAATATTGGTGGAGATGAAATACTCACCATGATAAATTATATGTAGCTGGCCTGCTTATTATGCGGCTTTGATCTAGTTTACATACAGAATTATTTTATTCGATTATGATTTGGGGTGCACTATGTGGTTCATTGTTTAGCTGTGCTTTATAATCATGTGTGCACAGTAAGTTAAATTATTTTTGCATTGATCACACGTGCACGAGCCGCCATTTCCAAAAATGTCCACAATCCGATGTACATGAGCGGCTCCCGATCCAGGCGAGCCCCAGGCTGCTGCTGGGCCTTCTCCGTCGCCCTCGCCTACCGACGTCCCTCTCCTCTCCTCGCCCGACCACCTCTGTGTCCTGGGGTCGCCTCCTGCAGCCGACTTTGAAGGCGCTGGAGGTAAAACCTTGGTCCCTCACCTACCGGTGCACTCCTCGCGACTGACGTCACCAGCGGCTCCCTCCTCCTCAACTCTTCGGTCTTCGGCTCGGCAGCTTCAGAGCTTCCCCCGCGGGCAGCGGCCCAGCGGGCCTTCTTCATCCGGCCACCAGGTTCGATAAACCAAAAAAGGCGCAAAGTGCCTGAAGTAACTGAGTGGGTCAGGCAGGATCTCTGGAGAACACAGAGAGGTGGCGTTTCGGGTCGGGACGCTTCTTCGGACATGATTCATTCCAACACACACTGTAAATGGCTTGACTGTAATCATGTATTGTCTTTCCGCTGACTGCATAGCACGCAACAAAAGCTTTTCACTATACCTCGATACACGTGGCAATAAACTACTGACCAAGTGCATTTGCACATAATATTGGGCCATTAGGGAACTAAAATCCCACCTAAATCCGAGAGTTATAATGTTAATTGTCAACCTTGAACTAAATAAAATAAGGCACTTCTGAACAGTGTTTAAAGCTGGAATTTTCCTGACCAATGTGCTTCACCATATTTGATCATCAAGCGAGTTATCTTCAACAATATACACCACAACCTTGGATTATTAGTTGAAGAAGTTGCTGAAATGTATAAAAGTTTAATTTGTACACGGCTACAGTTTGGGTTTAAGTATGCAAACTATATTCACAGGTGCAGAGCGGGCACTAAACTGGCCATTCTTGTCAGTGCTTCATCGTTGAATAACTTTTCATTCAATAACATTATTATACTGTGACTTAATTATCTACTCCAACCATGGAATGCAAAAGCTTAAACCAACATACTAGTTCCAATGCATTTACATAAATTGGCATTCAAATTTTATTTTGGCTCTTGATTCAAAATGATTAATTGTGTATAAACCAACATTTCATTTAACATTAACTGATCATTGTAAGATCCATACAAATAGAGGGGAAAAAAGGGCCATTTGCTAGATCACTTGGTGGTAAAGTATTAGTGGAGGATATTTGAACCGTTGAGAATGGAAATGCTGGCTTCTGATGAATAAAATGGTTCCATTTCTTAAAGGATGTTCTGCAGAATTGATCTTAAATCAGCTGGAATGAATTCTCATTGATTTTTTTTCTCCTTGCAAAATAATCATGTATGAATCATAAGATCACTGCAACATGAAGGGAGACTATGTGACCCATCAGACCCTGTTGACTTTTAGCGGCGACATGGTGTCGCAGCAGTAGAGCTATTGCCTTACAGCACCAGAGACACGGGTTCCATCCTGACTATGGGTGCTGTCTGTAGGGAGTTTGTACGTTCTCCCCGTGACCTGCGTGGCTTTTCTATGAGATCATCGGTTTCCTCCCACACTCCAAAGACGTACAGGTTTTTTGGCTAATTGGCTTTGGTAAAAGTTGCAATTTGTCCCTAGTGCGTGTAGGATAGTGTTAGTGTGCGGGGATGGCTGGTCGGTGCGGAATGAATGGGCCAAAGAGCCTGTTTCCATGCTGCTTTTCTTAACTAAATTAAACTAAAAGCAAAACCAGTTAATCCCAAACCTTGCCTCCTTCCCTGTCGCCCTGCATTTACCTCTTTAAATACTTGTCCAATTTCTATTTGAAAGTGGTGATAACATTTTATTCATCACCTATTCAGGCCGTGCATTCCAAACTATAGCCACTCCCAGTGTGTGAAGAAAAATTCATGTTTGTTTTGGTTTCTTGCCAGTCACCTTGAATGTGTGCCCTCTGGTTCTCGCCGCTGGGAACGTTTGCCCAGATTCTTTGTGTTCTTGGATAGTTCCATCAAATCTATTGCTTCCTACTTTTAATTGGAAGATTTATCCTTTTTCTCTTCACCGAGGATTCAAGATCTAGTTCTCCCTCTTCTACCACCCAACAAATTTGCTAAATGTCTTCAAGGTTGATTGCCAATTCACATCCATGCCTTTTGAACCATCAGGGTGAAATACTTGTTCTAAAATAGCGGCATGGTGATGCTGTCTTACAGTGCCAGAGACCCGGGTTCGATCGTGACTATGGATGCTGTCTGGACGGAGTTTGTACGTTCTCCCCGTCATCTGCGTGGGTTTTCTCCAGGTGCTCTGGTTTCATCCCACACTACAAAGACTTACAGGTTTTGCGGCTAATTGGCTTTGGTAAAAGTTGTAATTTGTCTCTAGTGCGTGTAGGATAGTGTTAGTGTGTGGGGATCGCTGGTTGGCACGGACTTGGTGAACCAAAGGGCTTGTTACCGTGCTGTATCTCTAAACTAAACTAAACAAAACAATGGAAAATAAAGTTGTCTTACTTGTTTCCATGTCCCAATCGAGAAGCCCTGATGATGAGAGCAAACAAACATTTTCAACATCTCAGGAGACTTGAAAAGTAGCTCTTGCAATCCCCATGGAGGAATATTTCACCATATTGAACACTTAAAACAATCAAAGTCTCAGATCAGGGCCTGGACAAAGTTAGAGTTCAAAGCCTATCCAGATTCTGGTTCAGTTAAATATGGAAATGTAATTCTGAAGTTCAGCTTCAAGCAAAACATTAATTCACATCACTAAGTTCTATCAAAATATCATTAAAGACATTGAAATCATATAGAATAATATGGGATTACAAATCTTGAGATTATTAATAAATGCTAAAAATAGTACATTTATAATGCTGCTAGCAAATTTTGATAAATAACTTCTTTAAAATTCAACTTTCATCAGACTGATGGGTCAATAACTGAAGGCAGAAAATGGAATTTATTTGTAATATAATTAGTTTAATGTTTCCTTTTCTTTCTGTTGTCAAGACAAAAGCAGTTCTCTTCTAAATTAGATTTTAGAGATATCTTCGGAGTGTTTGGAGAATTCAATAGTTTTTGGGTGATTTACTGTTATTTTCCACAATGCAAAATTAAATATGCAAAGATGAACAATTATGAAGAAATTATATTTAGAACCAAATCATTGAATCAAATGCTTCCTCAGGCAAACAACTTTGCTCCAAAGAGTTTCAAATAGCAATAATTGCACAGGCTAGATAAGGAAGATTGCTCCCGATGAAGAGGACAAGGGGTCATTAAGGATAAGAAATCCTTTAAAAACATTGAAAGAACTTTTTTCACACAGAGAGTGGTGAATCTCTGGAACTCTCAGAGGCAAACATTGGCTATATTTAAGAGGGAGTTTGTGGCTCCAAGGGGATCAGAGGGTTTACAACTGAGTTGGATGATCAGCCATGATCATATGGCGGTGCAGGCTCGATTGGCCTACTCCTGCACCTAATTTCTATGTTGTATCTTTACTCTGATCTAGATCATATTACAGATCTTTACTCTGATAGATTGTAAATATTATCTTTTCAAGCAGATAGACACAAAACTCTGGACAGGCAACATCTCTGGAGCGAAAGTCTTGGACTTCTTCAGGGTCTGAAGGGTCTCGACCCAAAACGCCACCCATTCCTTCGCTCCAGAGATACTGCCTGTCCTGCTGAGTTACTGAATCATTTTGTGTCTATCTTTAGTGTAAACCAGCATCTGCAATTCCTTCCTACACTTACCCTTACAAGTGCTATTTTGACACTCACTTCTAATATCTTGTTTTGGGCGACTCTTGCAGAGAATTGGATCAATTTGGTTAATAACTCATATCTTTTCTTTCCTGTTAGTCTTAATATACTTATATTTTTTGATGAATACTTTGTATATTGCGTAAGGAAAAATCCTGAAATTATTTTAATATCTGTGATACTGTTTGTAACTGTTTAATAATTTCTAATATGCATGAAGCAGACACCTGTAAGTAACGTCTGCAGAAGGGTCCAGACCCAAAACGTCACCTATTCCTTTTTCCCAAAGATGCTGTCTGACCCGCTGAGTTGCTCCAGCACTTTGTGTCTATCTTCATAGTAAACCAGCATCTGCAGTTCCTGTAAGTTTAGATTCAATATCAATTCTTATTTAAGAAATGGAGGGAAAATTGACCATCAAAGTCATACGACAATAGGAACAGTCATACTGTTTTGGTACGATAATTGTATCGGAATATTGAGGATATAACTAATGGGATGCCATGCGGACCGGTCATTAGCTGTTCATCACTGCCTGCAAGTGTAGACTTAAGCAGAGGTCACCAGACTTTGCGGTCACACCAAGGTGACATAAATGGGGTCACTAACAATGAAGAGCAAGTTTATCAGATGCTATGTCATCTAGATAAATTGTAACATTACACAGAGGAATGACAAATTATCTTCAACATTGACAAGTGAAGATTGATGAAACGAGGAAAAGGGACTAAATATTGAAACTGTTAAGTAAATAGGTACATGGAGATACATTGGGGATAAGGATGGACAAGTTACACGTAGACCATGGAGCAGTACAACACAGGAACATGCCCGCAATGTCCAGACCACATGTGATGCCAAGTTAAACTAATCTTTGCCAGCATAATCCGGTTACCAATTAGTTGAAACCATTGTATACAACAGAAAGCAGGTCCCGATTGGGATGTTAGTAATCGAACGCAACTTGCAGGATAGATCGTGGGTTTATATGGAGGTCAGTCCCATTGTACTGTACTAGAGGTTGACCATTTTACTGGGAAAGATGCTTTGGCCATCTCTCTTGGACCTAGTACTAAATAACTAAAGAATCAACCAATCTAAAACCATTTGAATTAGACAAAGCTGACAACAGATCTTATTGAAATAGTGGAGGTTGATAAATTAACTCTTGAAAATCTGCTTTCATGATTTGTTAATCATGAAAGTATTGTTCCGGAAGTGGCGGCGCTGTTGAACGACTGCGGCTCGCCTGCAGTCCGTCTGTTTTTACATTTTTTTTGTTGTTTTTTTGTCTTGTTTAGTTAAATTTTTGGTTATTAGGTTGTGTTATGTGTTGGGGGGGGGGATGCTGAAACATGGTTTTCTGTCTCTCCCTTTGGAAAAAGATTTTTGCCTCCATCACAGTGAGGAGGTGCCTGGTGAACTCACTGTGGTGGATGTTAATTTGTGTTTATTGTGTGTTTTGTTGTTTATTATTATATGTATGGCTGCAGGCAACGACATTTCGTTCAGACACAAAGGTCTGAATGACAAATAAATGATCTAAGTCTAAGTCTAAGTCTAAGTTAATGACAGTGGGGAGCCATTTGATAAATATTATGTCAGGGAAGGATTAATTCATTCTAAAATGTGGTCATTGACAATGAAGAGAGCAGGTTTATCATATGTCATGTATTTATCCAGATACATTGTAACATTACACTGAGAGATCACGAATTAACGTGTTAACTTAGGCTGGATTAAAACAGTGGTATTTCTTAACTAGTATTTAAAAAGACGTTGGTTAATAGCAACTGCGGTGAGATGTAAGTGTTGGCCAGATGGACTCAATTGCTTTTTCTTGTGCATTCTCCTTACTAATGTTTTGCAACAATGGAGATTAACAGCCTTTATCTCGTTAACACAACAATGTCATATATCATAAGAATAAAGGCACAGTGGTAGAATGAATGAATGAATACGTTTATTGGCCAAGTATGTACACATACAAGGAATTTGCCTTGGTGCTCCGCTCACAAGTAACAACACGACATACAGTAAACAATTAAGAATAAAACATAAAATGTTAAAACATTAAGAATAAAACATTATAGTTGAAACATGTGAATGAAATAAAATACCAGAGCAAAAGGAGGCTACAGACTTTTGGTTATCGAGTAGAGCTACTGCTCGTGGGAAAAAAAAGCTGTTTTTTATGTCTGGCTGTGGTGGTTTTGACAGTCCGAAGTCACCTTCAAGAGGGAAGTGCTTCAAAGAGTTTGTGGCCAGGGTGAGAGGGGTCAGAGATGATCTTACCCACTGGCTTCCTGGCCCTTGCAGTGTACAGTTCGTCAATGGGGGGAAGGTTTGCAGCCAACAACCTTCTCAGCTGATCGAATGATTCGCTGCAGCCTCCGGATGTCGTGCTTGGTGGCTGAGCCAAACCAGACCATGATGGAGAAGTTGAGGACAGACTCTCCGATGGCCGTATAGAATTGGACCATCATTGCCTGTGGCAGATTGTGTTTCCTCAGCTGCCGCAGGAAGTACATCTGAGGAACAGCACCTCATATTCCATTTGGGGAGTCTGCATCCTGGGGGCATGAACATTGAATTCTCCCAATTTTGTTAGCCCTTGCTGTCTCCTCCCCCTCCTATCTGTCCCTCAGCCATCGGGCTCCTCCTCCTCCTTTTTCCTTTCTTCTCCCCGCCCCCCCACCCCCCATCAGTCTGAAGGAGGGTTTTGGTCCGAAACGTTGCCTATTTCCTTCGCTCCATAGATGCTGCTGCACCCGCTGAGTTTCTCCAGCATTTTGTGTACCTTCGATTTTCCACCATCTGCAGTTCCTTCTTAAACACTCTGTTGGACCTTTTTGACTGTGGCATCGATGGTAGCCGCCCATTTAAGGTCCTTGGAGATGATAGTTCCAAAGAACTTAAAATACTCCACAGATGTGACTGTGGTGTTGTTGATGGTGAGTGGGGGGAGGGGAGGGGGAGCTCTCCTAAAATTGCCTTCGGTAAAATTATTAAATTGTCCCTAGAGTGTGTAGGATGGTGTTAGTGTGTGGGGATTGCTGGTCAGCATGGACTCAGTGGGCCAAAGGGCCTGTTTCTGTGCTGTCTCTTTAAAGTAGTCTAAAAACAAAACTACATTTAGAAGTGATAACACTGGTAGACCAACGATAGAAGAACATAGAGTCGCAGCTGATTGGAGCCAAAGAGAAACGCAATTGAGAGGATGCGAAAGAATGCAAAGTAATGGAACTTGCAAAAACTTTAAGATTGTCTTTTAGTTTTTTTTATTTTAGAGATACAGCTCGGAAACAGGCCCTTCGGCCCACCGAGTCTGCACCGCCCAGCGATCCCCGCACATTAACACTATCCTACACACAATAGGGACAGTGTAACATGTACACCAAGTCAATAAACTTACAAACCTGTACGTCTTTGCAGTGTGGGAGGCAACCAAAGATCTCGGAGAAAACCCACGCAGTCACGGGGAGAACGTACAAAATCTGTACAGACAGCGCCCATAGGCGGGGTCGAACCCGGGACTCTGGCGCTGTAAGCGCCGTAAGCAGCAACTCTACTGCTGCGCCATCGTGCCGCCCTGTCCTGTCTTGTCCAATAATTTAACAGTGAACATTAGCGCTGGTATCAAAACAAAAAGCAAACCCAAAATTCTGTTCGGTTCTTCAAACAATAAAAGTGACTGCTTATGTCCGGAAGTTTGCAAAGGCTATAATTCCAAATAATGGCAGACTGCAAACCGGGAAAATATTATCTCTGAACAAATGTTAGGACATGATAGTGCTCCAGGAGTTATCCAGACATAAGGGAAGTTCTTGCATTGAACAATTCACACCCTTAGAAAATATGCTTAGGTTGTCATATACAAATTAAATGGGTAAAACTGATGACAGTTATGGCCACAAAAAGCTGGAGTAACTCAGCGAGACAGGCAGCACCTCTGGAGAGTAAGGAACGTGTGACGTTTCGGGATGAGACCCTTCTTCAGGCTCGACCCGAAACGTCACCCATTCCTTCTCTCCAGAGATGAAACGTCACCCATTCCTACTGTCCAGAGATGAAACGTCACCCTTCTGAAGAAGGTTCTTGACCCGAAACGTCACCCATTCCTTCTCTCCAGAGATGAAACGTCACCCATTCTTTCTGTCCAGAGATGCTGCCTGTCTCGCTGAGTTACTCCAGCCTTTTGTTATCCATCTTCGGTTTAAGCCAACATCTGCAGTTCCTTCCTACACAATTACAGCCACATTCCATCAGTATTTGTTGAAACATAAATAAAGAAGGCCAAAGGAAGAACCAAAAAATATATACAGGATTTGACAAGTTTCTGATCGAGCAAAAGATGAAAAAGACTTGTTGGGTTTCCGCAATAGATATCAGAAGCACAGAGAGGAAAGCTTTGCTATGGCTGTGAAACATAAGGAAATGACTGGTCTCTTCTTCGATATCCAGAAGCAATCCATACTGTGCATCAGACATTAACAGTGTTAAAGATGGACTGCAATCAACACAGAGCTCGCTGCAAGGACCTGCTAATGAATGCTACCGGCACAAGTGAAGGATTCTAATTCCAGGAACCCACAGCAGCCTGCAGCAAATCAGTATCCTACTGGGAGGCTGGACTCCGAGACTGCATTAGTGAACCTGAAACTAATAGGGAGTTATTTTAAAAAGCACTCTGAGCAGAAAGATGAATAGAAATTTAATATTAAATATATTCATAATAAGCAACTAAACACGCCAGCATTGAAATGTCTGTCTGTCCCTTCACAATGTAGTGTTGGACATGTAAAGTAACTTGCCATTACATGGGCAATGATGTTTGCCCATGGCATTCCCTGTAGTTCAAAGATGTATCCTTCTGAAGGATTTCCACTGACTGTAAAAGCTGGTGTAAGCGCAAACGGGCGTGCTCAGTCTAGTTTACTTAGAGATACAGACTTCTTTAGTCAGAGGGTAGGTCGTTAATCTGTGGAACTCATTGCCACAGAGGGCTGTGGAGGTCAAGTCAGTGAACATTTTTAATGCCGAGATAGACAAATTCTTGATTAGGACGGGTGCCAGGGTTATGGGATTAGGAGGCAGAGATCAGCCATGATTGAACACTGAAGACTTGATGGGCCGAATGGTCTGATTCTATTCGTAAAACTTGTGAACTTGTGAATTGTGATACAGAACAGGCTCTTTGGCCCATCGAGTCCATGCCGACCATCAATCACCCCCACATTCAAAACTAGTTCTGTGTTATCTCCCACCCTACACATTTTACAGAGGCCAATTAACCTACGTGCCCACCGTCTTTGGGATGTGGGAGTAAAGTGGAGAGCGCCATTCGGTCATAGGGAGAAGGTGCAAACTCCACACAGACAGCACCCCAGGTCGGGATCAAACCCAGGTCTCTGGCGCTGAATGGCTTGTTGTTAAAGTTATTTCTCAGCAAGGCATCCAAACCAGTTCTTCAATGCCAGGATATAGTCATTGCTGGGTATTCAAATGCTTTGGTGTTATCTCTTTGGAAGCATGACTTCATCTGCTTTGTTAAAGTAAAATGTTTATTTTAGTTAAGGCCTATGAATGCAAATCTGTGGCATTATGGGCATGGAGTCAATTCCTCACTCACTTCAGGAACCGTAGTATAGTGCAAAAAATAGCTAGCTGACAGGTTCCACAAACAGGAGGCTAAGGTGATAACATGGAAATAAGGAAGATTAATATATGATCCATGTAAATGTGCTGTTATGGTTTGCTTTTTAACACTGGGTGATGCTTGAGAGGGGGTGTCGTTATCCCACTCAACTGCATGTTCATGAAACGCTCATAAATGTTTTGTGAAATGATAAGCTGTTAGGGAAAGCTTCTGTCTGATGGGTGAAATGGTCGCAGTGTTTGGTATGTTGACCGATGCTCAGCTTCCGACAAGCAAAACATTATCACAAAACTTACGGTACCATGGCGGCGTTAGGCGGCACTGTGGCGCAGCGACAGAGTTGCTGCCTTACAGCGCCAGAGTCCCGTGTTCGATCCTGATTATGTTTACTTTCTGTATGGAGTTTGTACGTTCTCCCCGTGACCTGCGTGGGTTTTCCCCGAATGCTCCGGTTTCCTCCCACACTCCAATGATATACAGGTTTGCAGGCTAAATGGCCCAGTAAAATTGTAGATTGTCCCTCGTGTGTGTAGGATAGTGTTAATGTGCGGGGACCACTGGCCAGCGCAGACTCAGTGGGCCGTAGTGCCTGGTTCCTGCTGTATCTCTAAGCTAAACTAAACTGAACTGAACTAATCATGTTTAGGCCAAATAGGTTTTAGGTTTTAGAGATGAGGCATGAATACAGGCCCTTTGGCCCACCGAGTCCATCCTGACCATCGACCACCTGTTCCGAGCAGTTCTATGTTATCACACTATCTCATCCACTCCTTACACACTAGATGCGATGTACAGAGGCCAAATCACCTACAGACCCACACGTCTTTGGGATGCGTGACGAAATCGGCGGGAAACCCACGCGGTCACAGGAAGAACGTGCAAACTCCACATGTACTCAGGTCTCTGGCGCTGTGAGGCAGCAACTCTACCAGCTACGCCACTGTGCCACCCACAAAACACAGGACTGAGGTAGTGCTGCATTGATAGAGTTGCTGACTTTTGAGGCTCCTTGCACTCTCTTGTTTGCATGTTAAACACCCCCATGGCTTGTCTGAAGCACTGACTGATGGGGGAGGGGAGAGTTCTGTTTGCACCATGATCAACGCTTGTACTTCAACATTAATTTTAATTGCCATATTTGACATATACTATTACCCAGTTTTCCATACAATAGAGGCTACAGTCTATAAAGTAGTTGGAGGTTGCAGAAAGCTCCACAAAAATGTGTTATATTAAGAGAAACATAGAAAATAGGTGCAGGAGGAGGCCATTCGGCCCTTTGAGCCAGCACCGCCATTCATTGTGATCATGGCTGCTCATCCCCAATCAATAACCCATGCCTGCCTTCGCCCCATATCCCTTGATTCCACTAACCCCTAGAGCTCTATCTAATTCTCTCTTAAATCCATCCAGTGATTTGGCCTCCACTGCTCTCTGTGGCAGGGAATTCCATAAATTTACAACTCTCTGGGTGAAAGTTTTTTCTCACCTCAGTCTTAAATGGCCTCCACTTTATTCTAAGACTGTGGCCCCTGGTTCTGGACTTGCCAAACATTGGGAACATTTTTTCCTCCATCTAGCTTGCCCAGTCCTTCTGTAAATTTTACATACACGTTTTTATTTAAGGAATGCCCTGTCCTTACTAACGTCTGCAGTTAAATGCATTACTAACGTCTGTAGTTAAATGCACCCATTTCCAGCCCTTCACTTTAGACTTGTGCCCGTTCCTGTTGCATTTCCACGCATCTGGCCTCATGAACCGCGCAGCCGAACCTGACTCACCAATGCAGCAGTTGTTGCGGCATTGCCAGCTGCATCTCCCATGGTGCAGGAGGCAACGTCCACTTAGTTTAGTATAGCACAGAGATGCAGTGTGGAAACAGGCCCTTCGGCCCACCGAGTCCGCACTGACCAGCGATCCCCACGCATTAACACTATTCTACACACACTAGGAACAATTTGCAATCTTTACCGAAGCCATTTAATCTACAAACCTGTACGTCTTTGGAGTGTGGGAGGAAAACGGAGCACCCGGGGAAATCTCACGCAGGTAATGAGGGGAACATACAAATTCCGTATCGACAGCACCCGTTGTCGGAATCGAACCCCTGTCTCTGGTGCTGTAAGGCAGCAACTCTACCGCTATGCCACCGTGCCGGCTCCTACTTGGAGCTTGAATGTTCCTCACATTAATCAGTGTGGCCTACAATTACAAAAAAGAATCCAATGGTGCGAAAACAAACTTAATGTATGGATAGGAGTTAAAATGGTCAAAATCAATAGCATAAATGGGACATCTTGGTCAGCATGGACAAGTTGGCCGAAGGGCCTGTTTCCATCCTACATCACTCTATGCCTCTATGTGCTTGGTGCAGCAAGAAGGATACTATTGCCCTGCAACTTTTGTCATTATCTCTGATTTTTTTCATGTGATAATGTGCTGGCCTAGTTTTGAAAGGTGTTCACACTTAACTGACCCATCCTTTGCTTTAGTGTGCCGTTCTTCCAGTAATAATCTTTAGTTTTGGGAAGACTGATGAGGGACAACAGCTTTGGTCAACTCACTACTGATGTTCATTGACCATCCCACCTCTACAAACAGCAAATCGAATGCTGGAAATAGTACATATCTATATTTCTGCCTTCTATGATAATTCTCGCACATCCTGGCCTGAACTCTTCTGGGCTCTTGAATGCCTTCATCCTTGATATAATTAGTCATAGTCATACAGTCTGAAGAAGGACCCCGACCAGAAACGGCACGTATCCATATTTTCCAGGGACACTGCCTGTCCCGCTGAATTACTCCAGCGTTTTGTATCTTTTCTTGGTAAACCAGCATCTGCACTTCCTTGTTTCTACATATGGCACGGAAACAGGTCCTTTGTTTGGACAGGCTAAATGCAGGAAGATTGTTCCCGATGTTGGGGAAGTCCAGAACAAGGGGTCACAGTTTAAGGGTAAAGGGGAAATCTTTTAGGACTGAGTTGAGAAAAACATTTTTTACACAGAGAGTGGTGAATCTCTGGAATTCTCTGCCACAGAATGTAGTTGAGGCCCGTTCATTGGCTATATTTAAGAGGGAGTTAGATGTAGCCCTTGTGGCTAAAGGGATCAGGGGGTATGGAGAGAAGGTAGGTACAGGATACTGAGTTGGATGATCAGCCATGATCATATTGAATGGCGGTGCAGGCTCGAAGGGCCAAATGGCCTACTCCTGCACCTAATTTCTATGTTTCTATGTTTCTATGTTTGGCCTACTTGTCCATGCTGACCAAGGCACCCCATCTACACTAGTCCCACCTGCCTGTGTTTGGCCCACATCCCTCTAACCCTTTCCTATCGATGAATATTTGGAATTCTGGAAGTGATCACTATGAAAGAAGAGCGTGTCTTTAACAAAGGTTTTTGTGAGGAAATATTGAAGAATGTATTCAAGTGAGAATTAGATATAGCTCTTAGGGCAAACAGGATCAAGGGATATGGGGAGAAAGCAACAAAGGGTTACTGATTTTGGATAATCAGCCATGATCATATTGAATGGTGGTGCTGGCTCAAAGGGTCGAATGGCCTACTCCTGCACCTATTTTCTGTTTCAATGTTAATTCATCGTCATAGAAATGAGTGCTGTAATTTCAACATATCAGACCGACTACATAATCATTTGTCACCATTGAGTAATGTTTCATCTCACTCAGCAAGAGTCAAACAATCTTCCCTAAAAAAGGAACAAATAATTTTCCTTCCAAAATTCTACACGTGTTTTTAACATCCTGCATCAGTGCATTTTTAGCTCCAGTGTTTAACAAAATCTATCTGTTACAGAATTTATAGTCATAAAGGAACGTTCCCACTACAGTGGAAAAAATAACATCACCCTCTAGTAAAAGCTCTGAAGTTGCCAATAGTGGGATGAAGTGTATCCAGAAAGCTTATGATAGACATCACCAGAATTTAAAAAAAAAAGTTGTGCTGCACACTTGTGGCCTTTCTTATCAATAATTTCGGTTAGCTTGGAACTTTGCATGAAAAAATGTAAATGCGCAAACAAAACTGCTATGATTAATAAATATGCAAATACGAAACAAATGTCTCTGTGGCCAGCGGACCGATCTGATCTTAAGAGCTGCAAAATCTTCTACTGCCCCCTTCTGGCACTTGATCATCTAAAGACACAAGGGCTGTTCGTTTAATCGCAGCTGCACTTGAAATCGCAGCATGGATCTGAGATATATGACAATGAGACAGAGGGAGAAAAAGCCTTTTCTTTCTTGGTCGTTGGTGCTGGCTCTGATTTGTTCTGAACCTATTCATACTCTCTAGTTTCCCTCTCCCCTGACTCTCAGTCTTAAGGGCCTTGACCCGAAACGTCCCCTATTCCTTTTCTCCAGAGATGCTGCCTGACCCGCTGAGTTACCCCAGCATTTTGTGCCTATCTTCCAGAGAAATATACCCCTCCGCTTTTGTTTATTAAAATCAAGGAGATCGTTTACAAGTTGCTGGCAACAGTTCGAAATACTTTTCCACTTTCAACAAAGTGGACCTGTTGCGATCACAAGTTTTAAGACGCCCATAAAGGGCATACAAATTTGCTTTTTTTTAAAACTATGCTGTGTACTTTGGCAGTCACAGCACCATACACAGTGTAGGTCGCACCTAATGATTCAACCCTGCTTGTGACTTAGTTGTAGCGTGCTGCAGTTGGATTTTGTGATACCTTCCACCTGTAGCTGAGATGACTGAAGTTGCTCATATTTGTCACTTTTCAAGTTGCTGTGAGTCTCCTGAAATAACAGACAGGTGAAAAAACTGGCAAATGTCTCTATGCAAAATCTACAGAGTTCGCGTTTTCTTCACATCCTTTTCTCCAGTGAGACAACAAAACACTAAAAATACGATAGTTCTAGGCTATATCCCAACATTAAAAATTAAACTCCTGCCCTAATCAAGATGGCAGACAGCCTCAATTAAGGTGATTATGTTTCCACGAGTAATCAAAATGTATTTATATTTCATGATTGGATTCTGTTTATATTTTTGGCAATCCATGGAGATTGCACACCTTCAAACACAAGCACTCTCTATCTGTCACTCTGACTCTGAGACCACAATCTAATAATTCTAATGCATTTGATGCCATCAATGCCTTGTGTTCATTAATCGGAACCCGAACTGCACTTGAGCCATAGAGATTTTTATGATTGAGAAAGATAAAAGAAACACTTTCGGCAAATGCCTAGGGACAGTGGGTGTAGACTTCCTTGTAAGTGATAGCTGGGAATGATGTGGCCATCTCGTCATTTAATTTTATATCTGCTTGCAGTCATTAAAATATTGGTCCCCAGCAAATCTCCAGTACTCCTGAGATGTAAGCGCTAAGGAGCAAACCTCCGCTCAGTAAATGGGGCAGTTTAATCATTTTGCACCTTTGGGGGTTTGGCGCACCGGCAGATATAATGGAAGCTGAAAGCTGATCTTCTCTCTGTTGTTACAGACAGAAATGATCATCTTGTACCAAAGAGGAAGAATTATGACAGAAAGCATGCGCCGACTTCAACCGACGGCGAAAGATTATTGTGAAGAAAGGCCGGAGGGGAGGAGTAGGTCTGGGCCTGTTTTTGAACGCAGGACGCACCCAGACAGAGAGGCCTGGGGCAGACCAGAAAACTGGACTTGGGCTGGTGGTGAAATGCTGGAGATGAGCTGTCACCTCTCCCCTGACGGCCAGACTCGTGAAGGAGTTCCAGAGACTACTGGGAGATGGGAACTGAAGCTGGAGGTTGTGGTTGGAGTGGGATTTGACAGTGGGAGCCAGTTTAAACATGCCGGCAGGTGTTTGCTGACAGGGCATTTTTCTTCCCCCCCAGACAAAGCTAACCTTTCTGTTTGTAGAGACAAAATGATGGCGGGGCGGGCAGCATCTCTGGAACGAAGGAATGGGTGACGTTTCGAGTCGAGACCCTTCTTCAGACTAGTTAGGGGAAAAGGAAACAAGATATAGATGATGATATGGAGAGGCAAAGAACAATGAATGAAAGATATGCAAAAAAGTAATGATGATAAAGGAAACAGGCCATTGTTAGCTGTTTGTTGGGTGAAAACGAGAAGCTGGTGTGCGACTTGGGTTGGGATGGGATAGAGAGTAAGGGTTAGAGTTTGGGTTAGGGTTGCTGTGAAATCTCCTCAAGGTCTTTCTGTTTGTAGCTCCAGCTTTGTCCAGAATATTTGAGGAAACTAAACCAAAGCAGGCGGCTATCACACCTAAAGACATACAGGTGTGTAGGTTAGTTGGCTTGGTATAATTGTAAATTGTCCCTTGTCTAGGATGGTGTTAATGTGCGATGGGCTGAGCAGTCTGTTTCCGTACTGTATCTCTAAACTAAACTTAAACTAAACAAAGGCAAAATGGTTCAATGGCCATTAGGCCGTCCAATATTACATTCAAAAGGCCTTATACTTGTTTTTGGGAGTTGCCATGATGCTGGAAGTCGAGGAGCTACGAGTTTAAGGCAAGTGCTAGTGTTTTAATGTTTGCACCGAATGCATAAGACATCCTCCCATCACTCCCCCCATCTGTTCCAATAGAAGACACAAGTGACTTTAGTGTTCGAGATACAGCACTGAAATAGGCTCTTTGGCCCAACCTGTCTGCACCGACTAGTGATCATCCTATACACTAACCTACACACACCAGGAACAATGTTTTATTTTACAGCTTACCAAAGCCAATTGACTTACAAACCTGTAAATGTTTGGAGTGTGGTAGGAAACCGAAGCACCCTGAGAAAATCCATGCTGTCACAGGGAGAACATCCAAACTCTGTATAGACGGTATCTGTAGTCAGGATTGAGCTCAGGTCTCCAGCACTGTCAATCCCCTGTCCCACTGTACGAGGTAATTCAAGAGTTCTCCCGAGTTTTCCCCTGATTCGAACATGGAGAATGTCCGTAGCGGGTCCGTCGGAGTTCGTCGATGTCTCCTAGCGGCTCGTACCAGTAAAAAGTAATCATTTTTTTCATCACGAGTATTTTTTTACTTGTGGACATTTTTTGCAGGGATGAAATAACGTCACGAGTTTACCGGATGTCCCGAGTATCTACTGTTAGCATTACGAGCCGATACGAGACGTCCACAAACTCCTACAGACCCGCTATGGACATTCTCCGAGTTCGAATCAGGGGAAAACTCGGGAGAACTCTTGAATTACGTCGTACAGTGGGACATGGGCTTTATGCAGCAACTCTGCTGCTGCGACACTGTGCCACCCAAGTGCTGGAGTAACTCAGCAGGACGGGCAGCCTCAAGGGAATACATAGATAGGCAATATTTCAGGTTGGGACTCTTCTTCAGACTGATCCAAACCATCCCCTATCCATGTTGTCTATAGATGTTGCCTGAGTTACTCCAGCACAATGTCTTTTTTTTGTAAACAAGCATCTGCAGTTTCCCATGTCTCTATCTGTTCCACTAAAAAACCTTCAATTTGCACTTATCCTGTCCCTATGTAGTTTAGTTTAGTTCAGAGATACAGCATGGAAACAGGCCCTACAGCCATCCATGTCCACACAGACCATCAATCACATGTCCACAACAGTTCTATATTATCCCACTTTCCCATCCACTGCCGACACTCCCAGGCACAACGGTGGCGCAGGGGTAGAGTTGCTGCCTTACAGCACCAGAGCCCTGGGTTTGATCCTGACTACAGGTGCTGTCTGTGCGGAGTTTGCACGTTCTCACAGTGACCTGCGTGGGGTTTCTCCGAGACCTTCGGTTCCCTCCCACACTCCAATAACGTCGAGGTTTGTACGTTAATTGGCTTGGTATAAATGTAAATTGGCCTTAGCGTGTATAGGATAGTGTTAGTGTGTGGGGATTGCTGGTCGGTGTGGACTCGGTGGGCCAAAGGGCCTGTGTCTGCCCTGTATCTCCAAACAGACAAACCAAACTATCTAAATTTGGGGCGATTTTCAGAGGACAATTAACCTGCAAACTTGCACGTCTTTGCAATGTGGGTAGAAACTGGAGCAGCTGGAGGAAATCCGCAGGCTTGACAGTAAGGATGTGCAAACTCCACACAGACAGCACCCGAGATCAGGATCGAACCTGGGTCTCTTACACTGTAAGGAAACAGCAAGATCAGCTGCACCACTGTGCTGCCACTGTGAAATAGGTACTGCATGTATTTTCCCCCCCATCAAAGGTCCCTCGACAGGATAGTTTGACAGGCACAGGGACATGGGCCAAACGTGGGCAAATGAGACTTGCTTGGATGGGGCATCCTGGTTGGCATGGATGAGTTGGGCCGAAGGGCCCGTTACCCTGCTGTATGACTCTATGACTCCAAAAGGCTATACAGTGCTTTCCAATGTACAGTTGTGCAAGTGGCACCAATTTAACCTTTCAAATTCAGCGGAAAGGTAAGCAAATTGATGTCAGTGTCCTCTCCCGGGCCAACATCCCTGGGTATTCTCAATCTCTTTTGTTGGACTGGCCACAGCATCCAATGCCAGAGAAATGAGATGAGGAATGAGTGGGTTAGCATATGATGAACGTTCGACAGCACTGGGCCTCTACTCGCTGGAGGTTAGGAGGTTGAGGGGACCTTATTGAATCTTACAGAGGGGAAAGACTTGGATTTGGGTGGATGTGGAAAGGATGGCACTCTGTGGGAAAGTCTAGGACCAGAAGTCATAGCCTCAGACTTAAAGGCCGCTCTTTCAGAAAGGAGGTGAGGAGGAATTTCTTTTGTCAGAGGGGAGTTTGTGTAACTCATTGGCACTCTGTGGAACTCATTGTCACAGAGGGCTGTGGAGGCCACGTTAGTGGATATCTTTTAAGGCAGAGATAGACAAATTCTTGATTATGTATCAAGAGTTATGAGGAGAAGGCAGGAAAATGGGATTAGGAGGTAGAGATCAGCCATGATTGAATGGTGGAGTAGACTCAATGGGCCGAATGGCCTAATTCTACTCCTATAATTTGTGAACTGAAATGGACCATTCTCAAGCATCCTCCACACACAGAGAGCACCCAGATGGATAAATAGTGGAAGGAGTGCATCACCACACTAACGATCCACCCACATGCCCCATCTGTCACTTCCTGTCCCATCCGTGACTCTCACATAGACGTTCTCATTCACCTCAGAAGCCGTGGCACCAGAATGGAAACAAGTTATCCACAGTCCAGAAGAAGAAGGTGAACTTTCCAGATAATAGAACAAAGAGAAGTATAGACGCAAAGTGCTGGGTCTGAAGAAGGGTCTCGACCTGAAACGGGGTTAGGAAGGAAAGATAGATCAGCCATGATTGAATGGCGGAGTAGACTCCTATCACTTACGAATTCGTGCAAGACTCTATCTAACCCTTGGGGATGGGTTAGTTGCAATAAAAAGTTTTTGTTGTTTGCTATATCAGTCAGTGGAAAGACTACACATGATTATAATTGAGCCGTTCACAGTGTATGGATACATGATTAAAGGGAAAATGTTTAGTGCAAGATAAAGTCTAGTCAAATCCTATTAAAGATAGTCCAAGTGTCTTTAATGAGGTTGATAATAGCTCAGGACCTCTCTCTAGATGTTGATAGAATGGTTCAAGTCATCTGATAACAGCTCGGAAGAAACTGGCCCTTATAGAAGTTATGGATAAGAATCTGTTCTTATGGAAGGACCGTTCAGAGGTTTGATGAAAGAGGGGACAAAGCCGTTTTCATTAGCTCTGAAGAGTAGCTCCATTCCCATGGGAGGTTTATTGGAAGTGATGGAATTTTTTGGTGAGGTAGATTGAGAAAATTGTTGGGGCAATCTGTTCCTTCAGCAGCACAGCTATAGAAGACTAGAAACATCACTCTCCCAAGTAGTGTAAACTTGCATGTCTCCTAACGACAGAATGAATTCAAGAAATTCCAGCAATGTCTCCTGCAGTTTCAAGGCACAGCACACAAACAAGCCCTGCGACCCGTAATGTCTGTGCCGAATATGATAGAAGCATAGAAACATAGAACATAGATGTAGGAGTACGCCATTTGGACCTTTGAGCTAGCACCACCATTCAATATGAACATGGCAGATCATCCAAAATCTGTACCCCGCCCGTTCCTGCTTTTTTTCTTGATTCCGTTAGCCCCAAGAGCTTTATCTAACTCTAATGCCAACACCATCACTTTACCCTGAGTCTGCAGAAGGGTCTCGACCCAAAACGTCACCCATTCCTTCTCTCCAGAGATGCTGCCTTTCCCGGTGAGTTACTCCAGCATTTTGTGTCCATCACCTATCCACCTGTACAAAGGTAGCTAGGCCAGAGTATGCGGCAGAAGAACGGTACGCTTGCTGTAATGGAAGTGAGCATTTAAGGATTAATAAAATGACTCGATTCAACACTTCTATTTTCAGGAGCCATCCAGATGAATGTTTCGTGAAACCATTATTATTGAATTTAAAGGACAATCTGTTTCGTGTTTCTTGTGCACAAGACGGACAACTCGGAATCAATAGTAATTGCCTACATTAGGAATTATTGTGTAAACCTCTAACATTTCTAAAATATCAACATTACAAATTAGCTGAATTTAATTTAAATAGATTATATTGCTCACAGCTGAATTTGTCAATCAGAGCATCAACGTACGATATCAGGAATATTAACAAGCATTCGTTCTTTTAAAGTGCAGGACTAAATAGCTTAAAGATGGGCTTTGTTTATGATCACTGTTATCCCTAGTTTAATAGTGTATTTGATTGCAGCTTTAAAGGTCAAGATAAATTAGTTTTCCAAAGCTTCCCTTTCAAATCCTACCCCATTTGTCTAGTCCATGACTATCTCCCTGCAGTAAATATTAGTCCATTTGCACTGTAGTATTATATACTGATCCTTGGGTGCCACTGAGGTTAAAACAGTTATGAAACCTATAAACCAGGGCAGATATCAAAAATAGGGGCCTGTTTTTATCATGAAGCTGGAAACATTCCCCTTTGGGCCATAAAATGTCGTTCTCTAATATGGGGCCAATTTATTTACTCGTCTGCTGAGGTGAAAGGAAAATGCTGCCTGATGAAATCTGCCTAGAAAATGCATCTAAGGTCAGAAGCACAAATCACATTGTTTAGTATTATTGGTGCTTCAGTCTGAAGTCTTAAGTCCAAAGACTAAAGACTTTATGTGTAGGTCTGAAGGAGGGTCTCGACCCAAAATGTCACCCGTTCCTTCTCTCCTGAGCTGCTGCCCGTCCCACTGAGCTACTCCAGCATTTTGTGTCTGTCTAAAGACCGAAAACAAAGGAATTAATTTTGGAGGTAAGGCACAATGTGCAGATGCAACCAAATCATGTTTTAAAAAAAATATCCTCGTGACAGGAATAATAGATCGGGTAAACACACGGTATTTTGCCCAGAGTAGGGGAATCGAGAACCAGAAGACATAGATTTAAGGGGGGAAATATTTAATAAGAACCTGAGGGGTAAATTTTTCACACAAAAGGATGTCGGGGTATGGAATGAGCTACTGGAGGAAGCAGTTGAGGCATGGACTATCTCAACGTTTAAGAAATATTTAGAACGTACTTGGATAGGGCAGGTTTAGAGGGATGTGGGCCAAGCGCAGGCAGGTGGGACTAATGTAGATGGGCATGTTGGGCTGAAGGGCCAGTTTCTATGCTGTAAGACTCTATGATTCTATCATGTTTAACTGTACCAACCAGGCAAATTGATTAATATCGCAGGATGATTTGGCAGTGCACCATCTGCCTGTAATATTCTTCTTACACAAAATGACCATAATTACTATTGAGGCAACTTACGGAACAGTGGGTAACTGACCATGAATCAGCAAATATGTCCTTTGTTGTTCCTGAAGGCAAAGAAATGATGCCTGTAGTGAGTTGTCAATGTTCGCAATTGATTTTTCACTACGACATAGAAGAAGGCCACTCGATCCATCTATGTTATGCCAGCACTCAGAGCAATCCTAGAGTCATAGAGTCAGACAGTGTGGAAACAAGCCCTTTGGCCCAACTTGACCACAACAACCGGCATTTCCCATCTACTCTGGTCAAGAGACTCTGTGCATCACCCCGATCTATTCCTCCCATGATTTTGTACCCCTCGATAAGATCACCCCTCATCCTCCTGCACTCCAAGGAATATCCTCCAAGTGATCTCCCAGATCCAAGCAATCCCATCAATCCCATTCCCCCTTTTATTCCCCTTGTAGTCAGTTGTCCCACACACACCCCCATTACCACCTGCTCTCTCAAATCTCCGACCAGTCATCTAGATGACGGCTAATTCACATTAGTCAAAACCCTGCGTTGGTTTTCTCCTACCACCTGGCTCATCTTTGGGATATGGGGAGGAAACTGAAGCAGGCATGGGAGACACACACAATCACAAGGAGAACGTGCAAGCTCTACACAGATCTCTGCAGAGTTTCGGTTCAATTCTGGGTCACTGTGAGACAGCAGCACTACCTGCTTTCCCTAACCCACTTTGAACCATATTGCACACAATTTTTAATTCATCGGCAAGAGCAAAAGGGCTCCTGCTTGTAAGTATCTATAGTACCTAAATATTCCAAAAATAAGGGCCAAAAGCAATCGAGCCGTCGTAGTAGTAGTTTGCTGGTGATCAATTGAAAAGATACAACAATCGCATGCCTTTAGAAACAAGGAAATGCAGCTGCTAGTTACACAAAAGCACACAAAGTGCTGGAGTAAATCAGCGGGTCATAAGTTCATGTTCATAAGGTGTCAAAGCAGAAATAGGTCATTTGGCCCATCTACACCATTCAATCCTGGCTGATCTATCTCTCCCTCTCAACCCTTTTGAGAGAGAGAATCAGACAGCATCTCTGGAGAAGATGGACAGCTTGCGTTATGGGTCGGGACCCTTCTTCAGGCTGAAGAATTGCCTTTTGACCCCTTTGCTGACATCTCCCCAGAACACCAATTGTACCTTATTTTCACTCATCTGCAGTTTATTTAGAAGATCCCAGTATCTTGGACTCTTTCCTACAACCTATTCCAGCTGTTATTCAGTGTGAAGAAATTATCCTGACGGTCTTAAAATTTTTGAAGAGAATTAAATTGTGGTTAAGTGATCTTCAGGCTGTGGTGTTACCAGAACCTTCCATCTGACCATGGAACAATAATACCACTTGAGATTTAGCATTGATTTTGGGAACATCCTGAATGAAGAATTTCAGCTAGATTCACAGTTGTATAATTCAATCTGTGCAAAATAAACATTTAGGAAGCATTCAGGCATTTCAGTAAAAGGAAAATCAATTTGTACTTGTAAAACCTTATTAGTGAACTGTCAGTGGAAATTAGAGTTTGTGGTTCATTAGCAAAATGTAGCTACTGTACTTTGGAGGGTGACACGGTGGCGCAGCGGTCCCTGGTCCGATCATGACTACGGGCGCTAGTCTGTTCAGTGTCTGTATGTCCTTATAGAAACTTACAAAATTCTTAAGGGGTTGGACAGGCCAGATGCAGGAAGATTGTTCCCGATATTGGGGAAGTCCAGAACAAGTGGTCACAGTTTAAGGATAAGGGGGAAATCTTTTAGGACCGAGATGAGGAAAATATTTTTCACACAGAGAGTGGTGAATCTCTGGAATTCTCTGCCGCAGAAGGTAGTTGAGGCCACAGTTCATTGGCGATATTTAAGAGGGAGTTAGATGTGGCCCTTGTGGCTAAGGGGATCAGGGGGTATGGAGAGAAGGCAGGTACAGGATACGGAGTTGGATGATCAGCCGTTATCATATTGAATGGCGGTGCAGGCTCGAAGGGCCGAATGGCCTACTCCTGCACCTATTTTCTATGTTTCTATGTTTCTATGTTCACCCCGTGACCTGCGTGGGTTTTCTCCGAGATGTTCGGTTTCTTCCCACACTCACACACATTGGCTTGGTGTAAATGTAAAATTGTCACTAGTGTGTGTAGACAGTGTTAATATGCGGGGATCGCTGGTCGGCGCGCACTCGGTGGGCCGAAGGGCCTCTTACCATGCTGTATCTCTAAACTAAACTAAACTAAACCAAACTAAACTAAACTTAACTCCAGGTCAGACCTGTTAATGACAATATTGAAATAGAGATTGTGAAGATTCATCAAAGCAGTCAAAGAAGTAAAATTCAGAAGACGGAGCTTTGTTGGTAATGACATCATGGAGTAACAGTGCTCCAACATTTCCAAGATCAATAAAGGCCAAGGTAAACAAATATCAACAGTCAACTATCTCCACACATCACCAATGCTTTTCATGTTAAATCAAGAGTTAAGAGTGTTTTATTGTCATGTGTCCCAGATAGAACAATGACATTCTTACTTGCTGCAGCACAACAGAATATGTAAATATAGTACACTGTAAACAATATAATGAACGAGAAAAAAAAAGTTCCATGTGTGCACTAACATACACATACACATATTTATATGGACACAAAATGCTGGAGTAACTCTGCGGGACAGGCAGCATCTCTGGAAAGGAGGAATGGGTGACATTTCGGGTCGAGATCCTTTCTCAGACTGATGTCAGGTGAGTGGGCGGCACAGAGCCTAGAGATAGAGATATATATATATATGAGTGTTTGTGTGTGTGTGTGTGTGTGTGTGTGTGTGTGTGTGTGTGTGTGTGTGTGTGTGTGTGTGTGTGTGTGTGTGTGTGTGTGTGTGTGTGTGTGTGTGTGTGTGTGTGTGTGTGTGTGTGTGTGTGTGTGTGTGTGTGTGTGTGTGTGTGTGTGTGTGTGTGTGTGTGTGTGTGTGTGTGTGTGTGTGTGTGTGTGTGTGTGTGTGTGTGTGTGTGTGTGTGTGTGTGTGTGTGTGTGTGTGTGTGTGTGTGTGTGTGGTGTGTGTGTGTGTGTGTGTGTGTGTGTGTGTGTGTGTGTGTGTGTGTGTGTGTGTGTGTGTGTGTGTGTGTACATTCAGTACGTGTGTATATATAGGTATGTTACAAAACCACAATCGTGGCTGAGCATACATAGGTAATTTTGGCTGTAGAGGGGGCGGGTTTTAAAACGCGATTTTTACAGGCTGCAATCGAAAATGTTCAGCTAGTAAATCATTAACGGAAAATCGCTGAAAGACCGCAAAATGTATTATTAGTTTTTATGGCCTTGTAAAATAGTTAGAGTAGTTTATGATCTCTCTCCCCCCTTCCTCTCCCCCAGGGTTTTATTTAAAGGTATGTCCTGGTTTTTACGGGGCATGATATAACTGGATGCAGCTATAGCGAGTGCTCATTTTGGGACTTGTGTCCCATGTGCTATAATAAAATCCACTCTAGTAAAGGCTACCAGTGCGTCACAGGAACTAAGTCCGATTTAAAGTTTAAACAGCAAAATGAACACTAAATTCCTTCCATTTGGCCTATAAATGGATGTAAATGAGATTTAAAAATCATGTTTTATTGTGAATTATTTGTGAATATTATTTGGACACTTGGGCTATTTAAAAATGTTAATCATTTATTAAGAAATGGATAGATGTTTAGATTAGTAAATTGAAGTTTGAAATTAGCTACAATTGGGTAACTAACTAATTATATGCTTTAATTTCAGGTCATCCAAGTTAGATTATTTTATATTTGTTTCAGAATGGTTCAATCTATGATAACTGAAAATTTCATTCAGTTCTCTTAATTTTTAAGAAGGTTATGTGCTTTTGACTTCCACGATGGCAGCTTTTTTGTTATGTGAAATCAATAGGGAACAAGATGGCCAGGGTGGTGTGGCCATCTCTTGAGATATGAAAGTGAATTAGGTCAAATGGCCTTTCCTTGGGAAAATCACCGAGGTTGTCTTATAATTTCTGCTGCTTTCTTTCTGTAAAGAGGTATAATTCTGAGGCTGTGCCCTCTGGTCCTAGACTCTCCCACCAGTGGAAATATCCTCTCCACATCCACTCTACCCAAGCCTCCTGGTAGCCTGCGTTACAGTTTCCAGGCTCCTGTACCTTCTTCACAATGGCACGGGTGAAATGAGTGTGTGGCCAGGGTGGTGTGGGTCTCTGATGGTGAATTCAGCCGCCGCGCAGTGCATCCCCGGTGACAGCATCGGGGTTCGATCCTGACTATGGGTGCTGTCTGTACAGAGTTTCTTTGTTCTCTCCCTGACCGCGTGGGTTTTCCCCGGGTGCTCGGGTTTTCTCTCACACTCCAAAAACATACAGGTTTGTAGGTTAATTGGGTTCGGTAAGTTGTAAAATTGTTTAGTGCGTAGGATAGTGTTAGTGTACGGGGTGATCGCTGATCGGCGTGGACTCGGTGCGCCAAAAGGGGTGTTTCAGCGCTGTATCTCTAAAGTCTAAAAGCCTAATGTCCACGGACATTATGGGTTGTGGAAGCCATGAATGGGCATCAAATTCAGCCTGTGGATCTTGCAGTGAGAAAGGGGGGGTGAGTTTCTGGAATGAGGTTTCAGAACTTTCTTTGATGGGACTCCCTTCCTAGTTACAATCCTCATCTTCACCAGTTACTCACCCGGTGCAAATTCCACTGCAGCTTCCGGCGTTCCCTGACAATATTATTGGGTTTAAATCATAATGAGAACAGAAATTCTCAAGTGGCATTCTTTTTTTTTTAAATGGGGGACATGAAATGCAGACAGAAACCAGATGATGAGTAGTTAAAATCACTCTGATTAGTTAACTGTCCTCGAGCTGATTGTTCCAAATTCTAACAGAGTCAAAGTTGATGGGTTAAGGGCCTGTCCCACGAGCATGCGACTGCATGCGGCAAGCTCGACCAAAGCGGAAGTGGGAGCTACGCGGAGGTCGAGTGATCCTCGTACAGGGCCTGTCCCACGAGCATGCGACTGCATGCGGCAAGCGCGACCAAACCGGAAGCAGGGACCGCGCGGAGGTTGAGTGATCCCTTAGAGTTGTCGTGAAGTTTGAACGAAGTCCGCGGGAAGTTCGCGCTTGGCGTATGCTGCCAGGACGTTGAGTATAGTGTCGAGGCGGTGCATACGGTGGCGAGACGGTGCGTATGGCCTCAATGCGGCTGCGGGCCGGCAGGTCGTTGCCGCGCGGAATTTTTGAAAAGTGTCAATTTTTCGGAGCCCCGCTTGATGTCGGGACCAGCTCGGCACAACGCCATCCGGTTCCAGCGATCGAAATGAGATTGGCCCCGCGAGGCCGTACGGCTCAAGCGACCACGATAGGTCGCACTTGCCGCATGCAGTCGCATGCTCGTGGGACAGGCCCTTTACTTCTTGACGTGAGCAGCCAGCACTTGGAAACCGCAAATGTCTCTTGCAGATTTGTCAAATCTCTGAGCTGGAATACAATGAAGAATTGTCACCAGGGATGCACTGCAGGGCAGCAGAGGATTCCTGGGACGTACCATGGATCTGAAGCCGCAGGCAACTGAGAGGCTTGGATACTGTAGATGTGGAGAGGATGTTTCCACTAGTCCAGAGGCCCTCAGAAATTATAGGATGTTCCATTAGGAAGGAGATGAGGAGGACTTTCTTTAGTCAGAGGGTGGTGAATCTGTGGAATTCATTGCCACAGAAGACCGTGGCGGTCAAATGAATGGATATTTTTAAGGCAGAGATAGATTGTTTTTCAATGCAGGTATTTATTTATCAAATTGTATATGGCTCAATTACTACGGGATGAGACAAACAGGTTTATCGTCCCAGACTACTGGGTTTCTAAGCTCGTAGGGTCATCAGAGCGCTACCTTTCCCATATTTAAGCTAAAATAAATAAACAAGAGAATAACCTCATCAAAGGATGTAAATAGCATCTGTCTACTGCAAACCTTCCCCACGTGGCTGACTGAACTGTTGCCAAATTAATATATCTGGACATTATAACTTGGCTAACTCCCATGTCGTTAGGCTGGAAGATGCCTTATGAATCATTGTGGGTGTCAGGAGTTATGGGGAGAAGGCAGGAGAATGGGGTTAGGAGGTGTAGATTGATGGTGCATGTGAGCCAATCACACACAAGCCAGCACCATTAACTCCACCCCTCTATAACAGTTATACTAACACCCCGTTCCCGGCACTTCAGTTTGAGCAGCCAGGATGCGTTGATAACCTGTTGTCCTCCACGCTGCTAAGTACTCATTAAAGATATGTTTAAATCACACACTGACTTTGGTTCATGTTTACAGGAGGGAGAGATAGATAAGCCATGATTGATGGGCCAAATGGCCTAATTCTGCTCCTATCACTTATGAACCTATGTTGTAATGAGCAGCCCAGTGGATAGTCCACCGAGAACATAGAGGTTTCCGCTGTTTCCGAGAACAGCCAGCGGCCAATATCCTATGAAACATTTCCCATCCATATAGCGGTCTAAATGTCTCTTTGGTCTTGTAATTGTATCTGCCTCTAACACTTCCTTGTTCCACAGACCCACCACCCTCTGTGTGAAAAACAGTTTTAGATTATCCTACCACGGAAAAAAGAATGTGACCATTCACTATACTACGCCACTCATGATTTTATATACCTCTGTAACTCATCCCTCTGCTCCAATGTTCCAGGGGAAAAAAACGCAATCCCTCCACATAACTCAAACTCTCCAGTAAGGTCAATGTGAATCTTTTCTGGACCCTTTCCAGCTTAATAGCATCTTTCCTAAAGGTTGGCGACTAGAAATGCACACAGAATTCCAAATGAAGCCTCACCAACATCTTGTACGATTGTAATGTGAGTCCTGTACTCAGTGCCCTGACTGATGAAGGCAAGCATGTCAAATGCCTTCTTCACCACCCTATCCACCTGTGTTGCTGCATTCATGGAACTATATACTTGTATCAAAGTTAGACGCAAAATGCTGGAGTTAATTCCCAGCACAATCTTGTCAGTTGCTTTCCCAAAAACTGGGAATTGTGGTGAGAATGCAGAAGAGTGCTTTCTGGGACTAAAAGAATGGCCTAATGTACCTGTAGAAATTGTGGCGGAGAAGTTTTGGAAAGATCTTCTACATTGGAAAGGAAGAGTGAAGGAGAGTAGCAAAACTGTGGGTGAGTTATCCTAAGCTTTGACTGTGGTGCCCATAGGAAGAGTCTCGTTATCCTGGTCAAGAGAGTCATGAGTCAAGAGTGTTTTATTATCATATGTCCCAGACAGAACAATGAAATTCTTGCTTGCAGCAGCACAGCAGAATATGGAAAGATAGTACACTGTAAAATTATTAATAAAGAAATAAGTTCTATATATATATATATAACTAAATATATATATATAACTAAAAGTCTCATCTTGACCACTTCCTGTCCGCGCTGTATGTTGATTTTAGAAAAATGCTACCCTATATTGCTATGATTTTTGGCCATCTTACTTACAGTCCTCCTCTGCTGAGGCAGCCCCGAGGATTTTTCCGATCAATGAGTGTTGAGTGTTGAGTTATGAGTGTTCAAAACTTCTTGAGATCAGCTGAATGGTCCTCTCGCCTGTCAATCATCCTGCCCACCCTTCCAGGGGGGAAGGGCTATAAAAGCCTGGATGCCTGGACGTGAGTCAATCACTCTGGAAGATCGCGAGGGAGAGGCCACAACTGTGATTCTAAGCTGTTAATCAACTGAACTGTGAGCCTGCAATGTACTTGCAATAAATGATTTGTTAGCCCTTAATGAAAATGAAATTAGTTGTTTGGCCTGCCCTGTGCTTGAAACTGCAATGGAAATGGAAATGGAAATGAAATGAAAATGCAATGAGCTGTTTGGCCTGCCCTGTGCTCGAAACGGTAATGGAAATAGAAATAAAATGAAAATGCAATGAGCTGTTTGGCCTGCCCTGTGCTTGAAACTACAATGGAAATGGAAATGAAATGAAATGAAAATGAAATAAGTTGTTTGGCCTGCCCTGTGCTTGAAATTGAAATGGAAATGAAATGAAATGAGTTGTTTGGCCTGCCTGAAACCACTAATATTGGTCGGCAATGCCCTATTAGCAGAGAAACTAGTCCCTTTTGCCCAAAATGCCCGTATTAGCCCAGGAGGAGCATTTTGGCCCAAAAGGCATCTGCCAGGCCAGGAAAAGTCCAGAAAAAGTGCCCTTCACTGAGATTTCACTCTGAATATTGGAATTGGTGGAGAGGTGGAATATTGCTTTGGGGGACTAGCCCTCCCATGTGAACATGGGACACAACAGGTCCCACTAAGTCTAATATATATATGTATTATATATATTACACCCTCAAACACATACATATATATGCACACATATAATCCACATACGCACACACAAAGACACACACATATATTATATATATATACACATACATACATACATACATACATACATACATACATACATACATACATACATACATACATACATACATACATACATGCATAAAATAAATAATAATGGTGCAGAAATACAGAACCAATGCCCCCAAGTCTATGTAGTTCAGAGCTTATTTGGAAGTTGCATTTTTTAATAGCCTGATGGCTGCAGGGAAGAAACTGTTCCTGAATCTGGGCGTTATTTATCTGGCTCCTACATCTCAATATAGGTAAATATGTATAAATATATCTAAATATAGGAGTAAAGATAGTTAAAATAATTTTTTTTTAAACGTTTCTTTGGACCTCATCTACATTGATTTCCTTAATCTCCTTCAAAATGACAGCATCATTCGGTTAGCAGACAGGTACAAAGAGTGCCATCAAAGTCTGCATTACACATTTATTGAAAGACCAAACTAGTTTCCTGCAGAACCCCTTATTGACTAATCAGGTGAACGAGTTAAAATGCAAGGTAGACACAAAAAGCTGGAGTAACTTAGCGGGACAGGCAGCATCTCTGGAGAGAAGGAATCGGCGACGTTTCGGGTTGAGACCCTAGTCCAGTTTTTTGTGTCTATCTTCGGTTTAAACCAGCATCTGCACTTCCTTCTTACACAAGTTAAAATGGAAGACTACAGGAAGGGAGGAAGATGATGATTCATATGTCTTGCTGCAAATGTATCTACCCACGTGGTTTCTGCTTATATTTATAATTTCCCCACCCACGTTCTTACTCCCACTCTAACCCTGCCCCACCATCTCGATGACAACCGGTGGAATGGATAACTGCATCAGCGTGAAAGACCTTCTATAGCATGACTGAGAAAGAGATGGGTTCCCTCCTGAGCCGGCCGTTCACATTTTCCAATGGGTATTCTGTTGATCATGTATAATTTGTATTTTAAGAAGCAATCCAATATAAATGTAAATGATTTGGTTTCGACTATTATGGGGGCTTGGGGTCTGCTTAAACTCGAGTCAGCCTCGAAAGGTGATACAAGCTGTCTCTCCCTACCGTTCCAGAAGTGAAAGCCCACCATTGAATTCCCTCACTGAGATGATAAAAGAGGCGCTCAAGATTGTTTCATCCCTAATGTAGAACATTTAACCGATTGGCAGAAATATGCTGAGGCTTAGCTCGATGTTGAATATAAACAAAAGGCGTTTAAAACAAGCTTCATTAGAATTTAAAGTTACAATCGATGTAAAAGGGTAGAGTATAAAAATATGCATTTTTATTTATTCTGAGATTTAGATCTAAAATATTATCACGGCTTTAATGCAGAGACCTTGTCCAGGAAATGTTGCTACACATCATATATTTCACCTCTATTTGAGGGCATTTTCAGGAAGGCTGGGAAAATATACCTGGGGTTATAGGACAGAGCAGAGAATGGGGAACTGATTAGGGCATTTGATTCAATGGTTAATTATAGAAAAGGTTTTATATTTAGTTGGAGTAAAACATGTGTCAGGGTGTAAATTCCGATTCGGGTTGTTTTTTTTTTTTTGCCTTTTTAATATTTAAATTCTGTTCTAATGATGTTAATGATGTAATTCACATTGATTTAGTGAAAATCAGACATTACACATCAAATGTCCAATTGTCATTAAAGAAACATAACCACAGATTAGTGTTTCATAATGTCGTTCAGAGATCCGCTCAATCCAGAATCGTGAAAAAAAAACACAATAAGATTAAATATTTTGCATCGTTTATTATCATATAATTTTGCTGCCGTATTTATTGCAAGGAGCTGGCTTAAACATTAATCAACGATAACAAAAGCCAAGAAGAACAATATTGTGCAATGAAAGTCGATATTTGTGATACATAGATTATTGTCACAGTCTCCTGCTGCTCCAAAGAGCTTTTAAATTAGTTATAATTTTTTTATACACGACATTTTCTTACTGTAGTCTGAATGCATTGTAATTGATTTGACCTTTCATAGTGTTTTTAATTTTCAATCGCAGTTTCATTACTCCATCTGGCACTTTAAGAAGACATCTGGCTCATCATACATTACCAGCTGATTGCTACACCGTTATTTTTAAAATTAATGCATGCTTAAGCAGATGTTGTTTTTATATAAGTATAAGCAGAATTCAGGATGTAATTGAAATGCTCCTCAACAGGAATGTGAATTCTTAGTGGTTATGATCTGCTCTATCAGAGTCACGGTTGCTTCATAGGAGCATTGTTAGGTAAACATTAATTTAGTGTAGTTGCTCTTTATCCGTGAGCATAAATAAAACAGCACTGATAGCTTGAAGTCAGCTGTTTTATTTAAATTCATAGCATTTCTTAGCAAGAATAAGCAAATTCTTTTTGAATAGCTAAAACGAGAAGTGAAGAAAATACAGTAAACCCTCATTTTCACGGACCATGGGGGGGGGGGGGGGGGGGGGGGGTGGGGGGGGGGGGGGGGGGGGGGTGAGGGGGTGAATTGTGTCTGTTATTGTCGATTGTCCGGTGTAACCAAGTAAGGGATTCGCTCCGACCACCTAGCGGTATCTCCGTTGAACGGCGAGTTGTTTTCAAATGCTAAGTTCTTTTTAAAAGCTAAAAATGTATTTTGTTACTGCTAAAAATACTAAAGGATGTTTGTTACATTCTTTGATACAGTTAAGTGTCAAACGAAGCAATTGCTTGCCAATTTTAATGCCTTGTCATTGTCAATGCCTTGTCAATTTCAATGGCTCGTCAATGTCAATGCCTAGTCAATTTCCATGCCTTGTCATTGTCAATGCCTGGTCAATTTCAATGCCTTGTCAATTTCAATAGCCTCCGCAGTGTAAAGAGCCTGTCCCACATTCACAACTTAATTCACAACCTTTTTTACTCGTGGACATTTTTCACCGTGTTGAAAAAACGCCCCGACCAACTTGATGCCACGAGTACCTACGACTAGCATCAAGACCTGCTATGACCTACCTATGACCCCCTACGACCTCGTGACGACTATGCTACGGGTATGAGTCAAGGGAAACTCGGCCGAGTTCATGAATTAGGTCGTGAAAGTGGGACAGACCCTTAACTACCAGCCTGTATTCCTAAAGAGACAGTCCGCTATAACCGAAATCCGTTATAAAGGGGTCTGTAATAACTAGGGTTTACTGTATGTAGACTGTATGTGGTGTCAGGTGATATATCTTTGTAAGGCCACAAATCAGCTGCTCAGACAGAGTTTTATATTTCATTAAAAAATAGCTTGCTACCACCAACTTTACACATGAAGCCATTTACAGTAAGGGGAATCATTCCATAACTCAAAAGATGAGTTTATTATAATATATACAAAATATTAGACACCACAACATACTGGAAAATAATACGAACAAATCTTAAACTTTGTTTTCATCAAATGCATAGTTAAAAGGAAACTCAACAATTCCATCAGTATTTAATGTGGCCTCGAGCAGGTTAGTATAGTTTAGTTTATTGTCACGAGCACCGAGGTACAGTGAAAAGCTTTTGTTGCGTGCTATCCAGTCAGCAGAAAGACTATACTGTACATGATTACAATCAAGCTATTTACAATGTATAGATACATGATAAGGGATTAATGTTTAGTACAAGGTAAAGCCAGTAAAGTCCAACCAAGGGTCACCAAAGAGGTAGATTGTAGTTCAGCACTAGGAAATCATACCTTGGGACTTAATTGTTAGTCAGTCTTTGTTGTATTCACACTGAATAAAGGTGTTTCACAGTCTGGGTCATGCCAAAGCTGTCCCGTTCACTAGTTTTGGGCTGAGCATACTATTTGTCAGGCGTGGAGCAATATTGATGTTAATCAAGAAGGATATTTTCCTGTGAATACCCTGCCTTCAATACATAGTGATGAGCGAACAGCAAGAGAAAAACATAAAATAAAATAAAAAATAACATATAGAAAAGGTACAGGGCAGCAGTGAAACTGAATTTTTATGTTAACTGCATGGAGGCATTGCAGTGAACTGTAGTATTTAAATAAGCTATAGTGAGAAGATTTGATTTGTGACAGTTCGGAATTCCAGTTCTGCTACTGGACTGTATAATATATTCTGCTTTTTATTTTATCATACTTTTTTTTTAACATACGATTGGAAAATATATTGCATGGTCCAATTAAGATATTCACTTTGCACCACTTCACTGGAGGCTTGAAGTGGCAGTGGTGACAGATAGTGAAGTCTTGCCGCTACTTTCCAGTTCTGCCTGATGTATGCTGAGCTCCAGCTAGGAGGGTTGACAGAAAGGGAGTGGAGGATACTGACGCTTCATTAGCAAAAGTGCAAACCTTTATTGGCTACTCTGCAGGACGTGGTGAGGTTTGAATCACAGAGGATTGTACAAGTCAAATGGGTGTTTTATTGGCTAAAGGAAGACAGGGTCTTTAATGGTAGAAGATAACGAATATAGGAGAGGGAGTTCATATATTAATTATGTATTAATACAATTGAATGCAATACATGGAACGGCACAGTGGCACAGCAGTAGGGTTGCTGCCTTACAGCGCCAATGACCCGGGTGCGATCCTGACTACGGATGGTGTCTGTACGAAGTTTGTACATTCTCCCCATGACCACAAGGGTTTTCTATGGGAGCTCCGGTTTCCTCCCACACTCCAAAGAGGTACAGGTTTGTAGGTTAATTGGCTTCAGTAAAATTGTGAATTGTCACTTGCGTGTAGGGCAGTGTTGCGTGTTGGAGAGTGTGGGGATGGCTGGTCAGATGTCATTCTGAGTTGGAAATTGGTTAGTGTTCTTTCATTGACAATGGGTGAAATGCCTACAGCCACTAGATTTGGCAAAAATAGGGTGGACAGTCAGAATCTTTCTCCCCGTTGCAAATGACAAAGGCTAGCGTGTTTGCCATTGACTAGGTATGGCATAGCTTTAAGGTGCGAGATATACGCAGGGCAAGACTTTTAAACAGTGACCAGTGGGTGCTTGGAACGCACTGTTAGGGATGGTAGAGGCAGATATGATAATAGCATCTACAATGTTTTTGGGTAGGTCTTTTTTGCACAGCCTGAAGTTGTAGGTCAACTTGTTCTATTTGATCTTGTTTGTGCATGTCGGGTTGATTGCACCAGTCGAAACACGGTGAATCACGTGAAGGTTGCAATCTCCTACCCCTTTGGACAGGTACCTGGACGGTGGGCGGCGCGACTCTTGTCAGCAGCGGCCTCTGCAGCTCGTCCGCGTTTTATTATTTTCTGTCTATGTTTTTATGTAGTTTTTTGTTATTTTTGTTGGGGTGTGTGTGTGTGGGGGGGGGGGGGGGGGGGGGGGGGGGGGGGGGTGGGGGGTGGGGGGAGGGAGGGGGAAACTTTTAAATCTCTCCCTGCACGGGAGACCAGTTGGGTCTACGTTATCGCTGGGGCTGCAATGAGGAGCGGCCTCCAACAGGAAGAGACCGGGGACTCTGGTGCCGACGACTCACCTCACCGTCACGGGGCTGGCCAAGTCCGGAGCGGGTGGAGTGGTGGAGGGGCGCTGCTGCTGCTGCTGCTGTGGCCCGACCGGCGAGTCGGAGGCTTCAGCTGCGGGTCTGCGGACGGCGGCACCGGGAGCCCGCGGGTCCCTGGTGGGAGACCGCTTTTCAGGGCTCTCGCAACGGCGACTTCTCCCGCCCGAGTTGCGGGGTCGAAGAGCTCCTGGAGCGGGGCCTAACATCACCGCCCCGCGCGGCTGGAATGGCCGCGGGACTCTGCGAGCGCACGCCGGGGGCTCTAACACCAAGACCCGGTGTGCGACCTCGCACCACCCGGCGTGGCTTTAATGGCCGCGGGACAATTGCCATCGCCAGCCGGGGGCTTTGACTTTGACTCTGACATCGGGGGGGGGGAGAGTGCAGTGGAGAGATAAGTTTATTTGGCCTTCCATCACAGCGATGTGATGGATGTTTATGTAAATTATGTTGTGTCTTGGGTCTATTTGTTTGTAATGTATTGGCCTACCATTATGCAGAAACCATTTTTGAACCTCAGGGTACCAATGACAATTAACTTGTATCTTGTATGCAGTGAATGGAGGGATTATGGATCACGTACAGGCTGAGGAGATTAGTTTAATGTGACATCATATTTGGTGTGGATATTGTGGGCTGAAGGGCCTGTTCAGGTGCTGTACTGTCCTATGTTCTACAAGAAAAGAAAGTAACACAATGGATGGGTTTCCTGACCCATGTACCATCTATCTTCAACAGCCATCACTACCTACCTGTCTATTTCTGCCCTCTTATCTGCTATGTTCTCTACCTTTTATTTGCAGCATTTAAATAACGAGACAATATGAACATTTAATAGTCTAATTCAGGGAAAGGTTAGTGCCTCCTTCACACTATTACAATGTTGAACCCATTTTGTTGTGGCCATTGCTGATAGAGTAGGCGCTTACCTGTTTTACCATCCTTAATGATCATGACTCTAGAGTAACGCAAGCACGAGCAAGTGAAGAAGAACATTAGTGAACCAAATGAGATTTTACGATCATGTGGTGATCATTATTTAGACGAGATGCATTTTTAAATTCCAGATTATTAACTAGATATAAATCCCACAGTTGCCATGGTGTTTACATCTGGATCATTAGTGTGCACCTCTGAATTATGTGTCCAGTTACTTTTAACCTCTATGGCACCACCACACCCCTTTCAAGACTTTCCAAACTGCTTGAACTTTTCAATTAAATTTGTCAGATGTCCACTTACATTTTCTGTCCTCCCATCCCATCTCCCACACACTGTTTTACTTTGAGTTTAGTACCGATTACAGTGAAAGGCTTCATCACCATGATTGGTTTTGTGACTTAGGTACTTTGTTGCAGGATTCAAATGAACCGGCAGCTTCTTTAGACTCTAAGACTTTAGAGATACAGTGCGGAAACAGGCCCTTTGGCACACCGAGTCCTTGCAGACCAGTGATCACCCCGTACACTAACACTATCTTACACAGGGACAATTGTAAATAAAGTAATTGTAACTAATATTGTGCACCAATATTAGTTACAATTATATAATAATTGTGCACCAATCCCCCCCCCCCCCCTTCTCCCTTCTGTTTTTTGTTTTTCTGTTTCTTGTTTTTTTGTACTAAAATTATATGTATGCACTGAGTACGAGCAGCTTTCAATTTCACTGTACATGTATAGTGACAATAAATGGCATATCTATAAATGGCATATCTAATACTAGGGACAATTTACAATTTTACCGAGGCCAATTAACCTACAAACCTGCATGTTTTTGGAGTGTGGGAGGGAACCAGAGCAGCCGGAGAAAACGTACATGGTCCCAGGGAGAACGTACAAACTCCATACAGACAGCACCTGTAGTCAGGATCGAACCCGGGTCTCTGGCTCTGTAAGACAGCAACTCTATCGCAGCGCCACTGTGCCACTCCATATCAACAATAAGTACACCACGTGAGATAATATTTATGATGGAATATTAGGCTTGCTGAAATGAATGAACAGAAAGATTTGGAGTTCTTGTTTTAGTTCCACTCTTCACTGCTAAAGAGAAGTCTTTAATTATTTTTTTTTGCTCTGCACGTTAGGTATGAGAATAATAGATAGCTCAAAATGGTTATTTCATCTGGGGACTGAGATGATTCATGAACGACAACAGAGATAGAAATCGTCCTCTGAGGGATTTTATGGGAGGCAGTTTCATATTATTTTGTTCCATTTTTTCGAAAAGTGATGAATTTGACAGTCGGCATAAATGCCATGCTGTTAAGAGTAACTAATATATGATGACAACCACACAGAAGGATTAGTGATTGTGACATTATTCAACGCGGCTTACTGAGTGACAACCAACAGTTTGTTACCGAGAGGGAACAATGTTAGCTTTTCCTATTTTAACAAATTGTCCACTGAATAATATTCTTGCATTGCACCATCAGGAGGTAAATACAAACAACCCTGATTCAGAACAGACGCCATCCTCAAGGTCAAATAATGCTGTTGCAAATACTGTTCCAGTCGCTAATGAATACATTTAGCCTCCAGAGCCATTCTGTCCCAAACAAAGACCACATAACATCTGTTCTTAAATACAGCTTCTCTGGAAAGCACTGACACAGGCCCCAGGCTGTCACCTGTACAACCTCCCTGCTGCCCCATGTCCAGATGGCATATTTGTACCTCGTGCATCGTAGATGGGCCCAAATGTGGCCTGCTGGTTACACTTCAGGCAAAAATGTTCAGCCAATATGCCTCCCCCTCTCTCTCAGCTGAATTCAGACGCATGCATCTCTGGGCTAAGCAAAGAGGTGATTCAAATAATGTTCTCATCAGTAACCATTAAGACTTTTTTTTTAAAAGACAGAAAACTCATACTTTCTCACTACATCTCGGCCGCATATTACTGTAAATAGAGGAGATTGAATGTTTGTCATTTATCAGCGATGTGGGAAATACTGAAGCTTACTGTTCATCTAGACAGCCTGAAATTAATTCCTTGAAATATGATGAATGTAATGTGGGCATAAGATCGAAATGCAACCAGTGTCATTAGCAACTGAGCATAGATTGTGCTCCCTGCACTTTGGCACATGATTGGGAATCATTAAAAACTACGGGGACAGAGAATATCATTGGAGGCCTCAGAACGATTGTTGCTGATGGGAAGGAAGGGGGTTAAAACAACATCAGCTGAGCAGACTGTTGTCTAGTTTATCACGTTGAGCGCGTAGCTAACTGCTCTGCGGCCAGCTTGTATCTCACAGTGTCCTGAGAGGGGTTTAAAATGGAAGCTACCTTCTGCTGTCATTTTTGTGTGCAGTTGGCCGCAAAGTGTTGAATTTAATCCGCCAGTGTTTAAAACGACATCGTTACCAGCGCAGAGCTTGAGAAATCTAGCTTTATTCAAAGAAAATCTACTTGATCAGTTTTGCAAATGCACAGGAGGCAGGAGTGAATGGTTCCACTTTCCTTGTAACTCCGATTTTTAGTCTGCTGTCGACGGCACTTGTGTGGGCATTCACCCACCTACCATTAATTCCACAGCCTTAAACGCAGGAAGAGCTTAGCTCCATTAATGTATAATTGGTCTGTGACAATAGGCATGAAATCGTGCGCATGGGCGTTTGTTTTTCTGTTTGCAGTCACGATTCTTTCATTTTTGAGGTAGATTCTGACGCTGTTGTCATTGAAGGGCATGAAGGTCAAGGGATTCTCATCGGATACAAGAGAACTTTGGCGAGATAGGAAGAGAGGCACAGATTTTCACAGCACTCTGGCGCAGCTGGCAGAGATGATGCCTCACAGCGGCGGAGGCTTAGGTTCGATCCTGACCTCGGGAACCGTGTGTGGAGTTTGCACGTTTTCCCTCTGGCTGCATGAATTTGCTCCAGATAGTCATAGTCATAGTCTTAGAGCCATACGGTGTAACTTCAGCCAACTTGCCCACACCGACCAACATGTCCCATCTACACTGATCCACCTGTCTGCGTTTGGCCCATATATCCCTGTAAATCTGTATCTACACTGATCCACCTGCCTGCATTTGGCCCATATATTCCTGTAAATTTGTCCTATCCATGTACCTATCCAAATGTTTCTTAAATGTTGCAATAGTACCTGCCTCAACTACCTCCTCCATCAGCTGATCACACCGCATACTAAAATTTTACAACTTGCCAAAGCCAATTAACCTGCAAACCTGCACGTCTTTGGAGTGTGGGAAGAAACCGGAGCACCCAGAGAAAACCCACGAAGGTCACGGGGAGAACGTGCGAACTCTGTACAGACAGCAGTCATAGTCAGGATCGAACTGGGGTCTCTGGCGCTGTGGGGCAGCAATTCTACCGCTGCTCACCGTGCCGCCCTTAATTTCTCATCGTGGTTCTGTGCAATCCAATTTTTTGCATTTTTGGCAAATAGAGCAGGCATGAGACTTCCCTCGGTGTTGCAGATCTGATTTAGTTCAGAGATACTGGCCTGTCAGTCACGCTGACCATCGATCTCCCGTTCACCCCAGTTCTATGTTATTCCACTTTCTCATCCGCTCGCTACACACAAGGGACTATTGACAGATGCCAATTAGCCACAAAACCCACACACCTTTTGGATGTGGGAGGAAACGGGAGCACCCGGAGTAAAAGCACGCGGTCACAGTGAAGACGTGCAAACTCCACACAGGCAGCACCTGAGGTCAGGATCGAACTCGGGACTCTGATGTTGTGAGGCAGCAGCTCCACCAGCTGCGCCACCGATGAATGTTTCTTCCAGTTTGGGAAGGGGTGAATAGCCTCACAACTGGTGTCATCCCTGTGTATGTTTGTATTTGTTTTATTCCCATATTTAATTGCAACTGGGAAGCAGGTTGTTTGATTCATTGAAATCTTGCCCTCTTATGGCCCCAGCTGAGTTTAGTTGGTACTCTGGATCAGATGCTGATCCTCTGCTCCTTCATTGTCTATCTCATCCATTCCATGCACCTGCAATGTCTACTTCATCACGTCTTTTGTAGAAATCATCCAATCTATTTTGCCAGATTTAGGCCTGCGGCACGGTGCCACAGCGGTAGAGTTGCTGCTTCACAGAGCTAGAGACTGGGGTTCGATCCTGACTACAGGTGCTGTCAGTACGGAGTTTGCACGTTCTCCCTGTGACCTGCGTGGGTTTTTCCCCAGGAGCTCCAGTTTCCTCCCACACTCCAAAGACGTCCAAAGACGTAACTGGCTTGGTAAAATTGTAAATTGGCCCTGGTGTGTGTAGGATAGTGCTAATGTGCGGGGATCGCTGGTCGGCGCAGACTCGGTGGGTCAAAGGACCTGTTTCCACGCTGTATCTCTAAACTAAACTAAACTTCTTTGCGCATGCTTTGTACCATACACAGGGCATTTCCTTTTCAATCACTTGCATTGTTGGCCAAATCACTTGCAATGTCTCAATGACATTGCGAGTACCTTCTCCTTTCTGCCTTTCTTTCTGCCTTTCCTCTTTCTTCACTGGATGTACTCCTTGCCACTTGGCCCTTTCTAGCCTGATTATGGATAGATCAGCAGATTTGTATATCTGTATACCTTTAATATTAACTCCATCTCACAGTAGTTGTTCCTTCTGGCTGAACTCCCGGATCTCACAACTAATTCCTTGTCTAATGAGTCCTGATCTGCAAAGGGGCTATTACAGTATCTGCTAACAATCTTAACTCCATTAAGAATAGAGCGAGGGGTTTTCTCTGTTCCTTTTTGCATGCAAAACAAAAGGATAAAGGTCAACTGTGTCATTTCTAGGTGGGTTGCGAAGCGCTTGCTTCTGATAAAGTTTACTGAGTGTCATTTGAGAACTTAATGATATGACAAATTTCTCACCCTTGACGGCCAGTGAAGTCAATGATTTTTAAACTTCCATCGATTTTGGTTTACCCAACATAGTCTTCGTGGTATCCCTTCCATTGTCTGTATTCTTTACAGGTTACTTGTTTTTAAACCCAACAACTTGGTGTCTTGAACACCAGCATCTGCAGTTCCTTGTATCCAACTTGATGTCTTAATGTATGTTGCCGTAATGTATACCAAGGATAGACACAAAATGCTGGAGCAACTCAACGGGTCAGGCAGCATCTCTGGAGAAAATCGATAGGTGACATAAGAAAAAGGGTCCCGACCCGAAATATCACCTATCCATTTTCTCCACAGATGCTGCCTGACCTGTTGAGTGACTCCAGGATTTGGTGTAAACCAGCATCTGCAGGTCCATTTTATTACATTAAGACACCGTTGGACACAAGGAATTGCGGATGCTGGTTGAGTTACTCCAGCATTTGGTGTCTAACTTGGGTATCTTTACAGTTACATCACGCACATTTTCAATGAATTCACACAGTATTCTCTGTCTCACAATGCATGATCACATGTAAGCAATGTTGAGCGGGATCGACCCCAGGGTTCTGGAGCCTGAATTGTATGATTTCATCAACGATGCGTCAGGCACCATGTTTCAGTGTTGATCACTAAGATTTGAGAGAAAAGCTTATAAATCCAAAAAGTAAAAGATATTTTATTAACACAGAGCCATGCTTCATTTCTCTGTGTGTCTACTAAGCTGCAGGGCAAATGAGTCTGCCCAGTTCTATTCTGAAATCTTGGTGTGGGTTTATGGAGAGCAGTTGGCCACATGCAGCACTTAAAGGACACAAAGTGCTGGAGTAATTCAGTGGGACAAGCAGTAGCATCTCTGGAGAACATGGATAGGTAACATTTCTGGTCGGGACCCTTCTTCAGACTGATTCTGTCGGGTGTGGGAGTAGGGGAGAAAGCGGGAAGAGATGAGGGGCAGGACAAAGCCTGGCGTGAGAGGCCTTCTCCTGTCTTTCCTCTCTTCCAGCTTTCCTCCCCCTTGCAATATCAGTCTGAAGAAAGTTACCCACCCGAAACATCACCTGTCCATGTTCTTCAGAGGCTGAGCTACTCCTGCACGTTGTGTCCTATTGTCTAAACCGCCATCTGCAGGTTCTTGTTTCTACATCCACACCTGTGTAAGGTTCCACATTACAGGTGTGACGATGAAAAGGATGAATCAACTTTAGTGCTGACTATAATAAAAACATATCAGCCTTATTAATGATGTTCTACAGTTGACCCTGTACTGGGGTTGGCGTAGTGGTCAGCGCTAGAGTTGCCAGAGACCTAAGTTCGATCCTGACTACGGGTGCTGTCTGTACGGCGTTAGCACGTTCCACCTGTAACCACGTGTGTTCTCTCCGGATGCTCCGGTTTCCCCCCACATTCCAAAGACATGCAGGTTTGTAGGTTAATTGGCTTCGGTAAAATTATAAATTGTCCCTAGTGTGTTGGATAGTGTTGGTGTATGGACTGATTGCTCGTTAGTGCGGACTAGGTGGGCCGAAGGGCCTGTTTCTGCGCTGTATCTAAAATTCTTACTCTGATACAAATCAGAGGTTTTTGCAGATATGGTGAAGTCACAAAGCTGTTTTTTTGATGCAATGTGAACAGATAATGTCAGTAAATTATTCAATCTGGGGAGCAAAATAAGTGAAGTCTGATTCTCGTTGCTTTATCCCCACAGGTGTGTGGACATTTTTGACCAGCGACACACCCCAGGCGGTTTGATGGACTTGTTAGGCCAGGAATGCTGATTGGAGTGTCTTTGATGCCCATCTTTGCTGCAAGCCCCAAATATACAGGTATTGATATTTAACGGAGAAAATGTAAGCATCTTGAACTTTATTAATAAGACTTATCCATCATGTCTTTTTACCAATGGCAGATGTTACAATTGCAAGCTTGTATTATTCTCTGTAATTTTCTAAGGGTTTGAGCACCTCTGTAAGAATATTATTCAAAGCTTCATAGCATTATTATATCTCCTGACAGAATTATTATTGGGCATTAAAAAAGTTATTGATCAAAACCAACACTTAAATATTAAAAAGTCCCCACAAATCATTTCCTAAATATCGTTTGTTATAGTACTTCCTTGACATTCTTCTGAAATGGGTTTCCTGAGAACCACTTAGTCCTGGCCAAGGAGATCACAGAGAGAGAAAAAAATCCAGGAATGTGATGTTCATTTTGGCATTTAAAGAAATGCATTTTGTTCAGATCTGCTGATGTGCCTGTTCAATGATAGCGTGATTGATAAGCTAATGCGTGAGGAATGATGGCATAAAAAAGTGATTGCCTGAAATTCACTCAGTAAATTTGCTACTTCAATATCTCCAATGTTTTTAGGTTTCTGCCGGGGCCTATTTTGCAGGATTCTGGAGCTAATTTGTTCTCCGTGTCACGACGCATAGTTTGGGCTGACAGTTTCAATAGACGGGATGGGAATGGGAAGTGGTTGAGGTCAACTGAAACCACAATTGTCCCTTTATCCACCATTCCATCTAAGGGCATATTCTTTCTTTTCAGGGCTCTCAGCTCAGATTGGGAATGATGTGGACAAGCTACCAACACAAACACATGTTACACCGTTCAAACAGTTGAAAAGGGGGCGGCACGGCAGTGCAGCGGTAGAGTTGCTACCTTACTGCATCAGAGACCCAGGTTCAATCCTGACCACGGGTGCTGTCTGTACGGAGTTTATACGTTCCCCTTGTGATCGCGTGGGTTTTCTCCGGGTGCTCTGGTTTCTTCCTACATTCTAAAGATGTACGGGTTTGTAGGTAAATTGGCTGCGTAAAGAAAATTGTAAATTGTCCTTAGTGTGTAGGATAGTGCTGGTGGACAGGGTGATCACTTGGCAGTGCAGACTCAGTGTGCTGACGGGCCTGTTTCAGCACCCTATCTAAAAAAACAACAGCACACACACACACACACACACACACACACACAATGTGCTGGAGTCATTCAGTAGGTCAAGCAGTAGCATCTCTGGAGAACATGCATAGGTGACGTTTCAGGTTCAGGACCCATCTTCAGACTTTTGGGGAGGTGGGATGTGGGGGAGGGGGGAGGGAGCTGGAAGAGATGAGGGGCAGGACAAATCCGGGCAAGAGAGGCTTTATCCTGTCTTTCCTCTCTTCCAGCACTCCTGTATGTCTCTGGAGTGTGGGAGGAAACCGTAGCACCAGGAGAAAACCCACGCAGTCACAGGGAGAACGCACGATCTCCGTACGGACAGTAGCCGTACTCTATCGCTGCGCCACTGTGCCACCCATATTTATATTTAATAGTGTGTTGAATAGTGTAGAGTAATTGTATATTGAATTTAATTATTTAAATTTAACACCCTAGTTAGTTTAGTTTAGTTTGGTTTATTGTCCGGGGTACTGAGGTACAGTGAAAAGTGTTTTTGTTGCGTGCTATCCAGTCAGCGGAAAGACAATACATGATTATAATCCTCCCGCCCACAGTGTGCAGATGCAGGATAAAGGGAATAATGTTCAGTGCAGGATAAAGACTTGAGAAGTCCAATTAAAGATAGTTGCAGGATAAAAAGATAGAGGTTTAAAAGAGTGTAGCGATTGTGATGAATGATTGCAGATCCACTTCTGGGACGAGCACACACAGAGTCGCCAGACTTGGCTGCCACCCTGCTTGATGATAAAACATAGTCACTCACTGAAACAATGTAAAGGCAATAGATAAAATATTATCTCATTCACCTTTCTTCATAGGTTCACGAGTGATTAAGAGCAGAATTAGTCCGTTCGGCCCATCAAGTCTACCCCGCCATACTATCGTGGCAGCTAATTAGTTTGAATGGGGACCGCTGAAGTTAACTCCAGATCTAACCTGGTGCAAACTCAGCGAGGAGACCTCCCAGCCCTTGCAAGTTGAAGCTGGCCTTGTAGCACTTCCATGCGCATTCCCAGGAGGTTGTGGGATAGGAAGGACTGTCCCAGTGCTTTGATCATCGTGTCTTACTGTGCAAGCAGGCTACTGAGTGAGTCCAACCAATTACCCACATACAAAGTAGATTACATCGGAGAGAAAAAAAAAGTGTTAATGAATAAGAGGTAAGTTAATCAACAGATGGAATGACAAATTAATTCAGGCCAATTGGAATAGAGAATACATTATTGCTCCCTGGGCCTAGACCTGAGAGGTATGATGTGCCCTTGATTCCAACACTGTTTATCAGTCAATAACTAATTACCCTCTCAGGTCTTGGAAATGTTCCTGGCATAGTCCCAGTTTACACAGTTAATGATCAAAATTGTTCCCAGAACTGTTCATGGAATGATGCCAAATCCCAACGATAATTGAGACTAATAACGTGGCTCTTCAGAAATATTCTAAATATAAGCCGCCGCAATGAGTATGCTTTCAAAATCACGTCCCCTTCTTTTAATTGTGCAAAAATTAGATGGCGTTAAATGATTTGATATTCATTGCAAATTGATCGCATCTCCACTAATAACGGTCATTCTTCACAGAAAACAGCCACCCGTCAAACTTGGTATCCTACCTTTGAATGAAAAAAAAAAGTTTCTTCAGAGCGTTTGTTTTATGACCTTCAGACGAGTAAAATATTTGCATATTTTAGCGTATATTGCTGTTGCCTTCGTTCCACAAAGCTTGGTAACGGGGTGTTTAATGGGAACCATGTGTTGTTTGTGTTTGATAATGAAGCTCTAAGCGTTGCTAAAGCAAACAGGATATTGCTTTTCAGACAAAAACAACCCAGCAATTTACAGAAGTTACCAAATGTGAAAGGCAGGTGTTGCCCTACTGAGAATGGCCCATCTTTGCCAAATTGGCAACTGAGATAGCGCACAAAATGCGGTTTGTTAAACTGTCAGGATACCTTTAAACAAACAATCTCATTACACATTCGCTATTCAATACCTATCTGCTGCAATCACTATTCATTAACAGCTTAAAGCTGCTTTATTCAAATAGCCAATTTGGAGTGCAGCGAATATCAATTTTGACAAACACATACTTATTTGGCATCTGGTTAATCTAGAAATTAATACTTAATCATCAATCCCAGGTTCATCTGAGGTTCAAACGAAAACAGGAGAATCGGAGACTATAACATATTTTGTTACCTTGTGTATATATTGCAACTTCCTGTTTAACATACTGTTCCAATGTTAATACCGTATACATGTGTCAGGTTGAGTTGTGCTGGATTATTTCAATCTCACTGCTTTGTTACTGAATGTTTTCACTCATCGTGTCCCATTGACTATCAAGCCCGAGCAAGGACATTTGCCCTTGATTGTTACACTTTAGCTGGGGGAATGCACGCACAGGGTCACATGCATAAAAATCCACCGTGGACCCCTGTCACTTACTAATAAAGATTCAAGCAAATAGGTCACCAGCACTAGAAGGCTGTTGAGTTGAACAGTGTCCTAGGAGCAGCCCACAGCAGTGCAGATGGATGGTTAGTTTTTCATGAAGACAGACACTCTGCTCCTGGGATCTCCCACCAAGCTGCCTGCTCATTGTCCTTTACTACGAGACGCCACTAAACTGGTCCAGCTGTGATATCCAGATTGTCAAATCACTCAGGGCCACAAAGACTTAACCTAAGTCATGCAGGATTCACAAGGAATGTATTATGCACATGAAGCCATAACTTCCCAAATCCCTAAGCCAGTAAAATCTTACAATGCAAATTTCAGCTCAGTTTAGTTTAAGTTTTTAGTTCTTTAGTTTTAGAGAAACAGCGCGGAAACAGGCCTGTCGACCCACCAGGTCCGCACCGACCAGCGATCTCCGCACATTAACGCTATCCTACACACACTAGGGACGATTTACACTTATACCAAGACAATTAACCTACAGACCTGTACGCCTGGAGTGTGGGAGGAAACCGCAGATCTCAGAAAAAAGCCACTTGGTCATGGGGAGAACGTAAATCTCCGTTCAGACAGCGCACGTAGTCGGGATCGAACCCGGGTCTCCGGCGCTGCAAGCAGTGTAAGGCAGCAACTCTACCGCTGCGCTACCGTTTATTGTCCGTAATGTATTATCACGTGTACCGAGGTACAGTGAAAAGCTTTTGATGCGTGCACATGTACCAGTCGACAACATGCAGTTTAGCCCATTCTATAATTGACATCAAACTTTACTGAAATGGGGTATAGACTATAGAGTTAAAAGGCTGAACTGTTTCATTTGCCCAAGTGCACAAACATAAAAAGGCAAACTGCAACTTCCCATTAGGTAAGTGATGTCTTGATATGAATTCGGTGCAGTTTTCACCTCGTGTTCATCTCTTCCAATTAATGTTCACAGCTGCACAAGGCTTGCAATCAACAGATTGTTAGACCAGCATTTTCTGCGGCCATGACAAACCTTGAATTATGGGGTCAAACCGTGAATTCCTAATCCATCCAATTGCAGTAATTTATTGTCTGATTATAATAGTATACACAAACATTTTAATGATTTAAATGACATAGTGTAAAGATGAAATCCCTTTATTTTAAAAGGGTTGATAACCCCTGAATTATGTTGCTTTTAACAACAATATTACAAAGTTTTATTGATCCGTATTTTATTGCAAATTTGACATCTATGATATAAACGTTGTTAATCGAAGTTGAGGTGGATTTTCTGCAGGCACAGTGCTGCTGTGTAAGTACAATTAATTATTTGGGATATTATGGGTCAACTGGGCTGGTATTCACTGGAATTTAGGATGAGAGGGGATCTTAAAGAAAGATATAAAATTCTTAAAGGGTTGGACAGGCTAGATGCAGGAAAAATGTTCCCGATGTTGAGGGAGTCCAGAACCACAGTTTAAGAATAAGGGGTAGGGCATTTAGGACTGAGATGAGGAAAAACTTTTTCACCCAGAGAGTTGTGAATCTGTGGAATGCTCTGCCACAGAAGGCAGTGGAGGCCAATTCACTGGATGTTTTCAAGAGAGAGTTAGATTTAGCTCTTCGGGCTAAGGAAATCAAGGGATATGGGGAAAAAGCAGGAACGGGGTACTAATTTTAGATGATCAGCCATGATCATATTGAATGGCGATGCTGGCTCGAAGGGTCGAATGGCCTACCCCTGCACGTGTTTTTCTATGTTTTTTATGTTTCTATTAGAGTCCATGTTACTGGAATATTGTACTGTGGAGCCATAGGCATCTTTGTGTTAAACCACATTTACAATGTTGGCACACACACACACACGGAAGGTTGTGGGTGAGCGTGAGGGGTTAGTGAAAGCACAGTTATCGGTTGATTAGTTTATTCCATTTGTCTCTGAGTGGTAAGTTGGTTGAGACCCTGAATACTCCAGCTTGAAAACAATTTAGGGCTAGGTTGTCCATCAGTTCATAAGGTATAGGAGCAGCATTGGGCCATTCAGCCCATTGTCTATTCAGCCATTCAATCATGTCTGATCTATCTTTCCCTCTCAAACCCATTCTCCTGCCTTCTCCCCATAACCCCTGACACCCGTGCTAATCAAGAAACTGTCAATATCCGCCTTAAAAATATCTATTGACTTGGCCTCCACAGCCTTCTGTGTCAATGAATTCCACAGATTCACCACCCTCTGACTAAAGACATTCCCCCTCATCTATTTTCTAAAGGTACGTCCTTTTATTCTAAGACTATGACCTCTAGCCCCAGACACTCCCACTAGTGGAAATATTCTTTCCACATCCACTCCACCCAGGCCTTTCACTATTCGTTAAGTTTCAATGAGTTTAGAAAGTCTCAACCTTCTAAATTCCAGCGAGTACAGGTCCAATGCCATCAAACGCTCACCATACATTAACCCGATCATTCCTTGGGATCATACTCGTAAACCTTATCTGGACACTCCCCAACCCACTTCCCCAGATATGGGGCTCAAAACTGCACACAATACTCCAAATGCAGTCTGACCAGTGCCTTCAGCATTACATCCCAGTTTTTATATTCTAGTCCTCTCGAAAATTACTGCGGGCATTGCTAGGTTGTCCTAGTGGTTTATTGGTAGTTCCAGCATGTATAATAAACTAGTGCCAGAGACCAGGTGCTGGCATGAACTTCTTACTTTGCCTCTCGGGCTCGATGGTGAGTTTGGAGTTGTTCTGGATTGTCCTGAGCTGAAGAGATAGATACACTTTGTATTCAGCCCCTCATTCTTATAATACCCGTGGCCATACTATCAATTTTCACTCGAAAGTTGGGCCCATTTCACTCAAACAGCATCACCCAAGCGGATAGAAAGTGAAAGTCATTTTTACTTGCTTTTTACTTACATACGATATCAATATTTAATTAATTCATGGAGATACAAGGAACTGCAGATGCTGGTTTGCAAAAGAGGGACACTGGAGTAACTCAGCGGGTCAGACTCTGGAGAACATGGATAGGTGATGTGTTTTAATTAATCTTTTGAATAGAGAAGGGAAATCAAATTCCTAGTACTGTGTTGTCTCTATTCAGTAATAAATGTGGATAACAATTTATACAAGATGGTGTACAGTCTGAATTATGAAAATTACTATTCTCTAACTAATAATTTGCACATGGAAATCAGATGTTCTAATTTCTAATTACTGTAACAACTATAGTGACCTAAAATATAGTGACGTTTGTGTTTCCTGCCTGTGAGTTCCAGTTACCTTATATCTTGCTTTCTAACAATTATTCTCCACAAATGTCATTGAACGCTTCATTTATCTTGATCCACATATTTGCACATGCAAATGAACACAATGATTGCAAAATCTTTAATGGCAGAACACTTTAATACCCCAAACCTATAAATATAGGAATTAAGTTTTTAGAAATTAATTACAAAGTGAAACATTGAACGAATGCTAATAGAGATATTTTATCCTCTTCTAGCTGCTCTTGTTCGTTGGGCAGTGAAAGGAAATGATAACATACTTGAAGCAGGAAACGACTGCAGAGACAACAAACAAATATCAGCAACGTACAAGTGCACCCTCGTGACGCCTTTGCCTTGTAATCAAGAACGACATGGCCTTTTACCTGTGTGAAGCAGGAAAACTGTGTCTCTGTTATGGTTCAGCAATACGGCAAGGGAAATCTCTTTGGGTGATAAAGAAATTCCTAATGCCTGTTTTCTATTCAAGTTGTCAGTGTGCCCTTAGTGGATCGAAGACGTTCAGAAGTTGCTCTTAAACTGAAACGCACCAGCTGATAGTAAAACCTCAGATGTCTTTCCCAATTATATACCTTTATCGTTGAGAGCGCTTACTACCTAAACAATTGAGCCTACATATCCATTCTGCGCTGGTCATAACAAACGGCTTAATTCAATGCTCCAGGAATCCATGAAGTCTTTTGTGTGATGATGAGGGTAATGAAATGCTTCTTTTCATGGTTATGGAGGGAATTAATCAATAACAGATTTTGTAATACTAAAATCATGATTGACAAACAAGAGGAAAATTATACCCATCGTATTCTTTGGCAGAGAAAATCCAATGCAAGCAATTAGGTATGCTTGGCTTCAAACAAGGTTCTATGATTGCAATGATGGAGATTTTTTTTTTTTTTTTAAGTTTAAATAGAGCAGTTTCATCAAATATTTTGTCTCCAACTAACAAATTCCAGGTTTGATTCTCAGAACCATTTCCTTGCCATTTTACACAGTGACTGTCAAGAACTGAATAGCTTCAGTACAGAGGCAGCTCAGTTTGTTATATTCCAGATGTAGTTCATATTATCAGATGAAAATTTAAATTGATTTTGCACATCACAGGGTTTAGAATATCAAATCTCTCCAAAACTACTCAAGTTGTAAAATTATACCTATAGCATCTTTGCTGATAACCGATTGTGTGTAACATTTTACATTAAAATGCAATGTAGTAATATGGAGGAAAACTTCAAAGGCATACAACGTTTAATTAAGATTACTTACAAGAAGTGAAGCAAAGAAAAATGCTGAAAAAACAGGGTTAACATACACATTTTAAATCGAATTGCATGCATGAATATACTTATTTAGATAAAGATTAATTTTATTTATTCATATAACAGCTGCAAGGTTAGCAAGTCAAATTTTGATCTTTAACTTTTTTTTGCTGAGGAATATCTGTTGGTGAAATTAGACAATGTTTTGGCAACATTCTGTTCCCTTACTATGAATAATATTAGTGTTTGTGGGAAATTTTCTGCTTGGTTCGGTATTATTTATTTGTGATTAGAAATTTACTAGGAATGGAAGAGAAATGATTTGACGTAATGAAATCTTATGGTTTTGTCAAGTTGGGAGAAAATTGTTTTACATAAAAAGATTAATTTCTCTTTAAATTATGTTGAGAACCTTACTTAAACTGCATGCAAACTTAATCTGTGATGCAAATGATTGAACAAAGTACATAATTGCTATTGCTTTCGGGAGCAAGGGCATCAAAGCATGGACACAAATAGAGGATTTTTGTAAATATGATTCTTATTTAATGTAACTTTCCTGTAAATAACTTCTGGACATGCCATGGCCAATTAAAGGATGCATTTTGATTCCAAAAGAATAATAAAATGCATCGGCCCAATATCCCCTAAAATTATTATTTGTTCCAATTCTATATAAAGGCATTTTAATATACCTTAGATCAGCAGTTAAACCTCATGAAAGGCTGCAAAAATAATAAAGACTTTAGAAAAGGCACTTGCAATTTTTAAAGAGTATTCCAACGTGCTGGCTTGAAACAAACCCCCATCATTAAGCTGTTCATACCAATAACGGAAAGTGGAAAGCCGTCCTTGGTGGAATTTAATTTGGCTGTGGAATTTACAGAGTTGCGAAGGAAGAAGGACGAAAAGCAATCAACGTAATTGGAAAATTAAATCGCAGTATCTGTGCCAGTTTTGCAAATTGAAAACAATTAGCTTCCTACACAAAGAAATGGAGTTTCAAGAAATTATTGGTATCTATATTGTAGCTTTGTTTATCCAGTTAAAGTGTGGTAACAATAAGTTCCAGATGTTTTGCCATTGAACCACGCCTAATTACAGTTCACTAGGGCCCTGTTTGCTGAATCTCACTGCAACTGCACACAGTTTGACAATTAAGACATGATGTCATTATGTTGTTGCATGGAACTACATGGTACTAAGAAAGATTTGTTTCCAATCAGTCACGGATCTGTCGTACTAACTCAGATACAAAACATGCATGTTCACTTTATAGCTGGAAAATATATGGTTAACAGCAAACACAGAGTAACGTGTTTCTTTAACAACTTTTTGAGCAATGTTATTATGGCTTTACCATTGTTTATTGAACTTTAAAACAAAAGAACTATCCATATTCCCTGTGTGAGTTTCAATGATGATTTCATCCCAGCTCCCACTCTTTAAAAGTTCTCTAAATATTTATGTGTTCATTTACTTACTGATATCCCTGGTTCAAGTACAGTTCAACGATCCAGAAAATCCAAACTGAATCTGCAGTTTGCATCAAATCTATAGCAATTGAACCTAAAATTGACAATCACCTCATTGTAAGTGTTATGCTATAAGCATTAGAGGTTGTAAATTTTAATCAAACCCGAAAAGAAAATCAAATATAATAGACCATTTAGAACTATTTTTTTCTAATTGGTTCCTTTTAAAAAAAAAATTTCCCTAACGCTTCTAATTGGTTTGTGAAGCTGGATGTTAAAATTGATATAGTGCAATTTAAGACTAAATGATAAGTCTAATTTCAAACTCCATAAATGGTGAAAGAATTGTTGAAGTTGTAGTAAAGAAATAAAGCAAATCACTTACACGGAATAGGATTCTGAATGACAAACCTTTCTAATGAACTCATTGAGGCATGCATTGGGTTGTGGATGTAATACTGAACTCGGAATGTAGTAACAACAAATGCTAATGTTGCAGGTTTCAGCATCTCAGGATCAACCACTGTTAAAATGAGATTGGCAGCTTTTAAAGCATTATTTGCTATCAAGGAGTACAGAGACGCATAAGACGACCCTATGTTCCGATAACCTTTCTTAGTGGTGTGGGGGTTGTGGAGGAGGGAGGGTGGATGGGGGCTGGGGCTGCTGGAAAAAAAATATTTATTGAAGGGGATGGATTTTAAATTTGTCCCAATTAACCTTGTAACGAGATGTATTGGACTGCTATTTAATGACAGTAATGAGATGCAGAAGAGAGGCAGATAGATTGACAATGTATAAAAACATCATTGGCATATAAATTAAATTTATGTGCAGCGGATGAAAAGCAGATACCTTGAATAATGGGACTGTGATGGCTAGGAGTTGCAAACGCTTAATTGCAAGGACAAATAAAGAGAGGAGAAGAGGGCACTCCTGCATTGTATGACCAGCATTGAAAGTGATAATCAATCATAACATTTCTGACCAACGACAAGTTCAGACGATCCTTAGCAAGCGAAGATTTTCAAATATCTGGCTAATGGCCGTGCCGAGGACTAAGTCCTGGAAATTATCGAGTGCTGTCAGTTTAAAAAAATAAAGATTGGAAATTAATATATGGCCCAAAATACTCCAATCTAGATCGTCTTTCACGTAAAATGCATGAAACTATGTTCATTGAAATTTATTGCATTAGAATAAGCATATCAGGTATATCAAAGGGTCAGCTCAAGCACATGCTAATGTTACTAGCATGACCAAAGGCAGATTAAGACCATATGCTTTACTGAAGTCCAATAATAAGGCTTTCCAGCTACACAAGAGACAACCAGCTTTACAAATGGGCTTTCCCCATACGGGCACTCTCCACACGCTAGGACCTTTCCCCATATATATTACATATATATTCTACAACACTCCAGAAATATCCCTGAGAAAATTGTTTAACATGGCTCAAGATTTGTATTGATACGTGGAATTCATTGCCGCAAAAGGCTGTGGAGGCCAAGTCAATGGATATTTTTAAAGTAGCAATTGATAGATTCTTGATTAGTACGGGTGTCATGGGTTATGGGGAGAAGGCAGGAGAATGGGGTTGAGAGGGAAATATAGATCAGCCATGATTGAATAGCGGAGTAGACATGATGGGCCGAATAGCCTAATTCTTAGAAACTTAGAAACATAGAAAATAGGTGCAGGAGTAGGCCATTTGGCCCTTCGAGCCTGCACCGCCATTCAATATGATCATGGCTGATCATCCAACTCAGTATCCTGTACCTGCATTCTCTCCATACCCCCTGATCCCTTTAGCCACAAGGGAATTCTTCTCCTACAACTTATGAACTCATGATGCAATATTAATTTCTTTATTCAGGAATCTATCCTATTTATCCGTTGATTCGTGGAAAAACGTTTTAGTTGCATAATGCTAGCAGTTTGAGGTTGAGACGGGAGAAGAACTATATAAAATTATGGGAGGCGTAGATAAGGTATTCTAAACCTTTTTGTTTCCAGGGGGGAAATGTCAAAGACGAGAGGTCGTAGCTTCAAGGTGAGAGGGGCTGAGTTTAAAGGAAATGATGTGCGGGACAGGTTATTTTAATACAGAGAGTGGCGGGTGCCTGGAACACACTGCCAGAGTGGAGGCAGATGTGATAATGGCGTTTAAGAGGTTTTTAGATGGTTGCATGCATATGCAGGGAATGGAGGGATATGGATCCTGTGCAGGCAGAAAAGATCAGTGTATCTTGTCATGTTCAGCACTGATATTGTGGGCAGAAGGGCCTGTTCCCGTGCTGTACTGTTCCATGTTCGATGTTCATCCTTCCAGTCAGAGCTGAATTGTCTTTTGAGCTAATATTTTACTGGTAAATTACTTACGAAAATGTGATAAGAAATGACAATAATGATAAGTAATATTCTGACGTAGATTCTTATTTTTGCTTTAGTTTAGAGATACAGCGCAGAAACAGGCCCTTCAGCCCACCGATTCCGCACCGACCAGCAATCCTCACACACTAGTACTATCCTACACAAAGAAACATAGACATAGAAACATAGAAAATAGGTGCAAGAGTAGGCCATTCAGCCCTTCGAGCCTGCACCGCCATTCAATATGATCATGGCTGATCATCCAACTCAGTATCCTGTACCTGCCTTCTCTCCATACCCCCTGATCCCTTTAGCCACACGGCCCACATCTAACTCCCTCTTAAATATAGCCAATGAACTGGCCTCAACTACCCTCTGTGGCAGAGAATTCCACAGTTTCACCACTCTCTGTGTGAATTTGTTTTTTCTCATCTTGGTCCTAAAAGATTTCCCCCTTATCCTTAAACTGTGACCCTTTGTTCTGGACGTCCCCAACATCAGGAACAATCTTCCTGCATCTAGCCTGTCCAACCCCTTAAGGATTTTATACGTTTCTATAAGATTCCCCCCTCAATCTTCTAAATTCTAGCGAGTACAAGCCGAGTCTATCCAGTCTTTCTTCATATGAAAGTCCTGATATCCTAGGAATCAGTCTGGTGAACCTTCTCTGTACTCCCTCTATGGCAAGAATGTATTTCCTCAGATATAAGGGACAGTTTTACAATCATGCTAAGCCAATTAACTTACAAACCTGTACGCCTTTGGAGGAAACTGAAGATCTCAGAGAAGGAATGTAGGAGCTTTATTTGACTGCTGGGGAAAATGTGTTAACTTTTAGTTTTTGTTCTCTTCAGCAAAGATCTGCAGAGTGGAACTGTGTGAGATCTTGGTCTCCAGGGTGGTGGCCTATCACCTCACCTTTACCCTAATCTGATTTGATTTACGGATCTGACCTGATCTGATGTGGCTGATGACTCACCATGTGCACATCCTATCTCTAAATATCCCTCCCTGTGTCATAGATAGGTCCAAGTTGGTGGATGCAAGTGACCAATGTAGTGAGACAGCACCTTCTTCCTTGGTATCTCATTGACCCTTTGCCTACAAAGGGTCAACTGACCCTGGCTGTGTATATGCACAAGGGTCGGGACATGGTAAGGCTGGGGTTGAGAGGTGGGTGCCATCACATCAGAGACTAGTACATCAAAACCATCTCTATCATAGTTGGTAGCAGATGTGGGAATTAAATGACAGTGGGATGTGGGAATAAGAATAACACATAGATCAGCATCATCAATGATCTCTGATGCTCCAATGGACAATTAAGCTCATGATTTCTGCTATCATTAGATCATAAGAGCATAAGTGATAAGAGTGGGATAAGTCCATTTGGCCCATCAAGTCTACTCCACCATTCAATCATGGCTGATCTATCTCTCCCTTCCTAACCCCATTCTCCTGCCTTCTCCCCATAGCCCCTGACACCTGTACCCATACTATCCTCAACTCAACTTGGTTCATGCTTCAGACACGCTAATGTCCCAGCCTGTCTGGTGCTGCAGGCAGTGACTGTTGGAATAGAGCTCTGAGTGAATGCATTCTTTATTTCGAACCCCAGCAAAGCAGAATATATAGAGAAGCATAAAGAGACAGAGAGAGCAACCATAACATATGCAAGGCATCTATTCAGCTCTCTGACTACACTGCGTATGTATACTTCCATCATTCAGAAACATCATACATTTATATTGTTTTCCTTTACTCTTAGTTTAGTTTCATTTAGAGGTACAGCGCGGAAACAGGTTCTTCGGCCCACCGAGTCCACACCGACCAGCGATCCCATCACATTAACACTTCACTACACAAACTAGGGACAATTTTTTGTTTATACCAAGCCAATTAACCTACAAACCTGCAGGTCTTTGGACTGTGGGAAGAAACCAAAGATCTCAGAGAAAACCCACGCAGGTCACGGGGACAACGTAGAAACTCCACACAGACAGCACCCGTAGTGGGAATTGAACCTGGGTTTCTGGCGCGGTAAGACAGCAACTCTACCGCTGCACCACCATGCCGCTCTTGGAAGGAGGGTGTGTTTCATATGTGCACATTTGTTTTACAGATTTAACCAACTAACAGGTTTCCGAAGTCACTTTGATCTTCTCCAAAGGAACTGGTCATTAATCTTGCGTCCCAGACTTCAGGGAAGGCAATTTTGGATTCAATTCAAAACAATTTCATGTATTTTCTTCTACTGTCTTCAGTGGAAAATTTCCAGACTGCAATCATAATCACATTACTCTTCAATATTCCTCATGAACCCCTTGCAGACATTAAGTGATTTACATGTACATTTTCTAAAATTAGCTTCACGAGACGAATCTTTTTATTACAAACATGCCAACTTCCAATTTCAGGATATCACATTTTCAGGATTATTTTTACCCACTAGTTTTAACATGTTGTCTGGGCAATTTCTTTCCAAATCATATGTTTATTTGTCCTAACTACCTCTATTCACTTTCCTCAAGGTTTGACTGAACCTAACTAGTTTGTGTTCTGAATCTTCTATGTAATGGTAAGGGTCCCGAATAAGTATTCATTACATGATGCCTACAACATAACGTATGTACCTGGAATTACCCATGTCATCCAAAAGCCTTTGATATGCTACTAACATATCTGCTTTAACCACCATGTTCCCAAACGCCCCCAGCCCCCCCCCCCCCCCCCCCCCCCCCCCCCCCACTCACCCCACACTTCCTGCAGTGGGTTCCAGACACTCATCATCCTTTGTGTAAAAAAATGGCCCGCACATCTCCGATGAAATTCACCCTTCTCACCTTAAAGCTATGCCCTCTAATATTTGAATTTCACATCCTGGAAAAAAGATTCTAACCATCTATGTGTAGGAAAGAAATGCTGTTCAAAGTGCTGGTGTAACTCAGTGGGACAGGCAGCATCTGTGGAGAGAAGGAATGGGTGGCAGTTTGGGTCTGCCTGTCCCGCTGACTTACTCCAGCATTTTGTGCCTATCTTCTGACCATTTACCCTATCGATACGCCTCATGATTTTATACACTTCCAACAAGTCTCCCCGCAACCTCCAGCATTCCAGAGAAAACAACCCAGGTTTGGCCAACCTCTGCTGTGGCTGATACCCTGTAATCGAGGCAAGCGTCTGCTGACAGTCCTATTGTCACGCAAGCAGGTTTGCTTCCAAAAACAATTGTGTTCACTTGGAAGAACCCGTAGATCATGAGGCCTCAGATTATGCAGCCTCAATGACATGTAGTAGAGTCATAGAGTGATACAGTGTGGAAACAGGCCCTTCGGTACAACTCACCCACACCGGCCAACAATGTCCCAGCTACCCTAGTCCCACTTGCCTGCGCTTGGTTCATAACCCTCCAAACTTGTTCTATCCATGTACCTGTCCAACTGTTTCTTAAACGATGGGATAGTCCCATCCTCAACTACCTCCTCTGGCAGCTTGTTCCATACACCTACCACCCTCTGTGTGAAAAAGTTACCCCACGGATTTCTATTAAATCTTTTTCCCTTCAACTTGAACCTATGTCCGCTGGTCCTCAATGTCCCTACTCTGTGTAAAGGACTCTGTGCAACTACCCGATCTATTCCTCTCATGATTTTGTGAGAATGACAAACTTTTTTTTAGATAGCAAGCCAAACTTTTTTTGAGACATCTGAGAGTAACTAAATCTTGATATAATAAATAACCTCAGTTCCCATCATTAAGGGGATACCTAGTTTAAAAAATATATAGTTGACTGTAGTTTGTAGATTAAGGAAGAAACGTGGAATTATAGAGTATTTAGAGCACCGATGATTCTATGATATTTTATTGCCATGTGTACCTCAGTTCAGTGAAATGCTTTGTCTTTGCATACAATCCAGTAAACTCACACAGCAGACCTCACCTAAACAGTACACAAAGAGTTGAACCATTAACAATCTATTCTTTAACTGATTGCAGTCTATTTGGACCTGATACAAGACTTCTTTCTGTATGAATGTCTTTAGCCAGAGGGTGGTGAATCTGTGGAATTCTTTGCCATAGAAGGCTGTTGAGGTCGTCAGTGGATATGTTTAAGGCAGAGATAGATAGATTCTTGATTAGTACAGGGTGTCAGGTGTTATGGGGAGAAGGCAGGAGAATGGGGTTAGGAGGGAGAGACAGATGATTGAATGGCGGAATGGTCTTGATGGGCCGAATGGCCTAATTGTACTCCTATCATTTCTGCCATTATGAATGCACATTCACTTCTAGTGCAGGAGATGCAGAACACCTGTCCCTATACCTCCTCCCTCAACTCTCTCCAGGGACCCCGGCAGTCCTTTCAGGTTAGGCAGAGGTTCACTTGCATCTCCTCCATCCTCACCTACTGTATCCTCACCCACTGTATCACCTACTGACTCTTATACATGGGCAAGACCAAATGTAGACTGGGCGATCGTTTCGCTGAACACCTTCCCTAAGTCCGCCTGGACCTACCTGATCTCCCGGTTGCTAAACACTTTAATTCCCATTCCCATTCCCATTCCCACATTGACCTTTCTCTCCTTGCCCTCCAGGATTGTCAGAATGAGGCCAAATGCAAATTGGAGGAACAGCATCCCATATTTCGCTTGGCTAGCTTACAACCCAATGGTATGACTTTTGATTTCTCTTACTTCAAGTAACCCTTGCATTCCCCCTCCTCTCCATCTCTCCCCCACCCAAGTCGTACCAGCTTCAAAGTCATCTTGTTGAGTCTCATTGTCTACACTTGGTTTCACCTCGGCCACAGCTAACAATGGCACGTTTCCTTTCTCAACTTTACTATTTTGCATATATTTAATTCATTTGTTCCATATCTCTCTACATCACTTCTACGTTTCGTTTCCCTCCCCCTGACTCTCAGTCTGAAGAAGGGTCTCGACCCTGAAACGCCCCCTATTCCTTTTCTCAAGATATTGCTGCCTGACCCGTTGAGTTACTCCAGCTTTTTGTGTCAATCGCCACTTCTACTGATCTTTTCATTGTGTTCATGTTTGAACATTTGTAAGATTGAGAGATTTTCCTCATCTGGCATTTTGTACAACATCTTAATTGCACAGACAATGACCTCTACCTTTAAGTACCTTGTCCACTGTAGCTTGAAAGATCTTGAGAAATAAAGTAATTTTGAGTAGGAGTAAAGGCTCTTTTGTGTATTGATTGTCAAATATTGCTGACTTTCCTTATTCACATTCAGCTGAGCATACAAGTGACAGATCTAGTTAGGTGAAAACTTTGACTCTTGCCAATTCTGCAAGAAAATGCTATAAAGACCACAATGAATCTCTGCCTCTTGTTAACTATTTGGTTCAAAGCCAATTCCTAGTCATCATGAGGTTGACTATTATAAAGTTGTACAGCATGGAAACAGGCCCTTTGGCCCAACTTGTCCATGCTACACTGCTAATTCAATTTTCTAGCATTTGACACATATTCCCAGCCTCATACTTGTCCAAATGCTCGTACCTGCCTCTACAACCTGGGCAGTCACGGTGGCGCAGCGGCAGAGTTGCTGCCTTACAGCCAATGCAGCGCCGGAGACCCGGTTCGATCCCGACTACGGGTGCTGTCTGTGTTGTACGGAGTTTGTACGTTCTCCCCGTGACCTGCGTGGATTTTCTCCGAGATCTTCGGTTTCCTCCCACACTCCAAAGACATACAGGATACAACAATGGGGTGGGAGATTGCAACCTTCACGTGGTCTGCCCTGTTTCGACGACTGCAATCAACCTGGTGTGCACAATCAAATAAGACCAAATAGAACAAGTTGCCCTGAAACTGGTAAAAGTAAAAATTGTCCCTAGTGGGTGTAGGATAGTGTTAATGTGCGGGGATCGCTGGTCGACGCGAACCCGATGGGCCGAAGGGCCTGTTTCCACGCTGTATCTCTAAACTAAAAAAATTAAACCTCCTCTCGGAAGAAAAGGAATAGGTGACGTTTCGGGCAAGACCCGTTTCGACCTGAAATGTCACCTATTACTTTTCTCCAAAAATACTGTATTACTGTATGCTGAATTACTCCAGCTTTTTGTGTCTATCTTCGGTTTAAACCAGTTTCCATGCTGTATTTCTAAACTAAACTAAACTAAACCAGAGGCCCAATTCTCCATGGTTCACATTGACATCAATGCTGTGACAATTTTTGCTTGAGAAAGCTTCCCCTTTGTGTTAATATCATGTTGACTCTATCTTGGATTTAGATATCCCATGCTGAGTATACGTAATACAAATACAATATCTATGCTGTGGTAAATTTAAAATAGTCGACTTTTTTGGTTTAGAGTTTAAAGATACAGCACAGAAAATAGTCCCTTTGGCCCACCGGGTCAGCACCGAGCACACTTACACTATCCTACACACACACAGGGTCAATTTACCATTACACCAAGCTATTAGCCTACAAGCCTGTACGCCTTTGGAATGTGGGAGGAAACCGGAGATCCCGGAGAAAGCCCACACAGGTCACGTGGTGAACTTACAAACTCCGTACAGACAGTACCCCTTAGTCTGGATCGAACCCATGTCTCCGGTGCTGTAAGGCAGCAACTTTACCATTGCTCCACATGCCGCCCTATAGGGGACCATAGAAAACTGGCATAACACCAATTATTGATATTCAATAATATCAATATTGAATATTGTTTTTTCTAAATGTGCAGTGAATTGTTCAAACAGGGGGAGTGAAATCGCATCAGACAAGAAATTGTACAGCAAGTGACAGGTGTTGGTGGGATCCCTGCGCTTTCATTGTGTAATGATATTTCCCTTCATAAAGAATTTCTGTATTATCAGTGATAGACAAACACAAAGAAAAGCACTGAATCTGAGGCAAATTGTGAAAGAAGTCCAGAAATCTACATCCAGTGGCAACTTAATACTTTACAGCGATAGCAAGTAGAAAATGTATCCATTGGTAAAAACATAATATAACATGTCTTTGACAATACCATAATCTATACCATGTTAATGCATTATGGAATATATTAATATTCATGTCCAACTTGTCATCTATCCTGAAGAATGCTGCGATCTGAGTCTGATTAAAATTTTGCAGGAAAAAAAAATCCTTCTTGTTCTCATTAATTAGAAAAAGAATGACTGACCTCTAAGCAGTCAGCACTATTGCACAAGAAAAGTTAACCTTTGGACTATGACAAATTATACTCTATATCCACAACATTAAGGCTGCATATACTTATTACATCTTATTTTAACTATTATTAATTTTTATTTAACAATAAAACTTGGTAAAAAAGTTTAATTTTGTTATATTTATCTATAATGCTTTATGACTGCAAATTTAAAGCAGTTCTTGGTTCTGCTATAAAATTGACACACTTACTTCTGGTTACTTTTGGTTATTATTTGTTCATACAAAGGGTGTAAGGTGTATGGAACAAGCTGCCAGAGGAGGTAATTGAGGCTGGGACTATCCCAACCTTTAAGAAACAGGTAGACGGGTATAAGGATAGGACACGTTTGGAGTGATATGGACCAAGCACAGGCAGGTGGGATTAGTGTAGCTGGGGCATGTTGGCTGGTGTGGGCAAGATGGGCTGAAGGGCCTGTTTCCACACTGTATCACTCTATGATTCTATGACTCTATAGCCCTCAGCATAAGTTTGTATAATCCATTTAGATGGTACTTTGGCTTTGGGCTTCGTGTTCTTGGTTGAGCCCTTATTCTGGTCTTATAGCACAAGGACTTTTGTGTGTTAATTGTCATTTATTACTTTAAATTTAAAAGCACAATTTCAGGAATGGAGGTGCAACAGAATGTCGTGTTAATGGTGGGTAGAATTTGTTTTTTGTAGTCAGTGGAGTTCCTGACCTGAGATTCAAAAGGAGATGGTTCTCTAAATTGCTATACTTTGAAAAAAAAAGAAAAAGTTGGGACAAAAACAAAGAATGCAACATTTGATGTGCAATATTTACCCAGGGCGATAAACAAACAATTGGACAATCTGCTTCAAATAGGTTGTGTTCAAGAAGGAACTGCAGATATTGGAAAATCGAAGGTACACAAAAATGCTGGAGAAACTCAGCGGGTGCAGCAGCATTTATGGAGCGAAGGAAAAAATAGGTTGTTGCAGGATCACAATCAATAGACAATACACGATAGACAATAGGTGCAGGAGTAAGCCATTCGATCCTCCGAGCTAGCACCACCATTCAATGTGATCATGGCTGATCATCCACAACCGTTCCTGCCTTCTCCCCATATGCCCTAACTCTGCTATCTTTAAGAGCCCTATATAGTTCTCTCTTGAAAGTATCCAGAGAACTGGCCTCCACTGCCCTCTGAGGCAGAGAATTCCACAGTCTCACAACTCTCTGTGTGAAAAAGTGTTTCCTCAGCTGTTCTCAATGGCTTACCACTTATTCTTAAACTGTGGCCCCTGGTTCTGGAATCCCCCAACACCGGGAACATGTTTCCTGTCCCTAGCGTGTAATCTGCGTAATTGATCACTGATAATCTAAACATACTTAGTTCAGTTGTGCCAAGTAATGGCACGGCGGCCCAGCGGTAGAGTTGCTGCCTTATGGGGCTGTCCCACTGCGGCGACCTAATTGGAGAGTTTAGAAGAGTTTAGGAGAGTTTGAAAAAGTGTCATGTTGAAGACTTCCTTCGACTATGTAGAAGATCTCCTTCGATCTCCTTTGCCCTCCTTCGACTATGTTGAAGACTGTATACGACTACCTTTGACTACCTTTGATTACCGACTGCCCTCGATTACCTATGAATAACATGCCGACCTCCTACGAACTACTTCGACTAAACCTACGAGTAAAAGAAATATCGATTTTTTCCATGGCAACCTTTTTTTTCTCGCGGGCATTTTTCAGCATGTTGAAAAATACGCTGAGGCCTTGAGTACACGGGGACTACTCTCGATAATTACTTGCAATTGTAAAATGTTGAGGTAGATCTTCTGTTGTTCTGATATAGTTGGCTGCCTGCCCTTGGATCATGAGTAGTAAGGTGGGCGGCACGGTGGCACAGCGGGAGAGTTGCTGCCTTACAGCGCCAGAGACCCGGGTTTGATCCTTTTGATCAGAAACTTCACCTATTCATTTTCTCCAGAGATGCTGCCTGAATCAATTCAGGGTCAGTTTCTTCCCAGCTGTTATCAGGCAACTGAATCATCCTACCATAACTAGAGAGCAGTCCTGAACTAATATCTACCTCATTGGAGACCCTCGGACTATCTTTGATCAGACTTTATCTTGCACTAAATGTAATTTCTTTATCATGTATACATATCACTGTAAATAGCCCGAGTGTAATCATGTTTTGTCATTCTGCTGACTGGTTAGCACGCAGGAAACAGTGACAATAAACTAAACTAAACTGGGCTTTACAGAATGCCAAGTGAGATGCTGCCTCCATTTAATGGGGCGCGCTTTTATTCCACACTTCTTGCCATTCTGCGCAGGATAATTGGACAGAATCCACAGGTAGTAGTTGCATACGGCAGGCAAGTCAAATATCTAAACTGGCTGAGGGTAAAAATATATCATTATTGTTGTCAAATGCAGCTGCAGGGTTCAAATTGTTTTGGCTGATCTTATCAAATGCCCCTGCCAGTCTCACTTAAACTGAGCATGTCTGGGGAATAGACTGCACCCAATTGAAAATTTGTTTCTCTATGATCATGAGAGGTTCCTGAGTGATTGATTTATACACAGTAGTTGTTTACCAAAAGACCATCGATAGTAGGTACAGATCGGCATCCAGGACCCAGCAGATCTACAGGCAGATCAGCAAGCAAACGGGTTTAGTTTTTAGCGTTTTTAGTTTTTAGAGATACAGTGTGGAAACAGGCTTTTCGGCCCACCGAGTCCATGCCGACCAGCGATTACCACCAAAGGGGCTGTCCCACTGTACGAGCTAATTCAAGAGCTCTCCCGAGTTTAAAAAAAAATCAAACTCGCGGTATCCACGTAGAATGTACGTAGCAGGTACGTCGGAGTTCGGGACGTCTCTTAGCGTCTCATAACGCTAATGGCAGGAACTCGGGAAACGCGGTAAGCTCGGGAAGACACGTGAAGATTTTTCAACGTTGAAAATTGTCCACGAGAGCCCCGAGTTCCTACGAGCGGCTATTACCGTAATTCTCTGAGTTCGAATCAGGGGAAACTCGGGAGAACTCTTGAATTAGCTCGTACAGTGGGACAGCCCCATAACACTATACCACACACACTGGGGACAATTTACATTTATAGCAAGCCAATTAAACTACAAACCTGTACGTCTTTGGAGTGTGGGAGGAAACCAAAGATCTCGGAGAAAACCCGAGGTCACGGGGAGAACAAACAAACTCCGTACAGACAGCATCTGTAGTCAGGATCAAACTCGCGTCCCAGGCTCTGCAAGCGCTGTAAGGCAGCACCTCTACCACTGCGCCACCATGCCGCCCATTTTTGAGTGTAGATTGTAATATAAATTTCCTCAGGATGGCAGATTTGCCCACTGAGTTTGCAACAGATGAAAGCTGGCATTGGGACACTTTTAGACGTGAATAGGCAAAACCATCTGGCAGGAAAATAAGTGTGTCTTGATTTAAGTTAACTGAGATGCCTTCTATTATTTTACATGTGTTTGCATATAGGTGTGTGTTTTTCAAGCTATCAAATTCCAAATTTTATTTCAAAAACTTTACATTTTTAACATTATTTTATCTATAACTGGTCCCGAGTGAATTAGATTTTTCTAAATGCCAAAGGGATTCACAGACGTTTCAGTAAGTGACAGTTTTGACAGGCAGTGAGCTCGGAGGAGAGGCACCACCAGCTGTCAAGGCTGTTCTAAAATGAGCCGGCAAAGTGTTTTAGTCACGAATCCGCACTGATCGCCCACATCTGGGAATAGCAGGATATACCTGGGGATCTCAACGATGCCGTAATCATGACCAACTTGAGAAAGGGAGTTATGTTTTAAGTTTCAGCTCAGTTTAGTTTATTGTCACGTGGGCCAAGGTACAGTGAAAAGCTTTTGTTGCATGCTAACGGGTCGATGGAAAGAAAATACATGATTACAATCGAGCCATTTACAGTGTACACATACATTAATAAGTTTATTGGCCAAGTATATTCACATACAAGGAATTTGCCTTGGTGCTCGCCCGCAAGTGACAACATGACATACAGTGACAGTTAGGAATAACACATAAAACATTAAACATTAATAATAAAACATGATTAGGAAATAACATTTAGTGCAAGGTAAAGGCCAGTAAAGTCCGATCAAAGATAGTCCGAGGGTCCCCAATGAGGGAGATAGTAGTTCAGGACCGCTCTCTAGTTGTTGGTAGGATGGTTCAGATGCCTGATAACAGCTGGGATGAAACTGTCCCTGAATCTGTAGCTCTGCGTTTTCACACTTCTATACGTTTTGCCTGATGGAAGAGGGGAGACGAGGGAGTGGCCAGGGTGCGACTCAACCTTTATTACGCTGCTGGCCTTGCCGAGGCAGCGTGAGGTATAAATGGAGTCAATGGAAGGAAGGTTGGTTTGTGTGATGGTCTGGGCTGCGTCCACAATTTCACTGCAATTTCTTGCGGTCTTGGATGGAGCTGGTCCCAAACCATGCGGTGATGCATCCCGATAAAATGCTTTCTACGGCACATCTGTAGAAGTCTAATGACAAAACTCTCTAGTGCATGATGCGATCCCAGGCTGGGACTTCATCAAGCAGCATGGTGTTTACAGTCAGCATTGGCCTGTTTCCAGGGGATGGAATGCATTTAAGGTTTACAGACACACCATAGCACAAGGAAGTATAGGCTGAGGTATATGTGAAGACCATGACATTTCTTGTGATAGCTGCGTGCATCTGAAGAGCAAATCCACGGTGATGTCTGGGCAAGAGGTTTAACAGTTTAACACTCTTCCTTGCAAGACACAATCTGACTTACGTAGTTATGAAGTATACATGAGGTCTCTCATTCAGAAATAAGTCATCTGAGCATACCAGTGGCAACCTGCTAAACTAGCTTCTTGTTCATGAATTCCACCTCTGGCAAACCACCTCATGTAAGTGGTCTTCAAGTTATATACCTAAAGTTCATGATGACCCTTCCTTAAGACTTTAGACTTCAGAGGTACAGTGCCGAAACAGGTAATTCGAGCCATCAACTCCACTCCGACCATCGATCACCTCACATTAGCACTATCCTTCCCACTAGGGACAAATTACATTTTTTTATACCAAAGCCAATTAACCAACAAACCTGTACGTCTTTGGAGTGTGGGAGGAAACTGGAGCACCAGAAGAAAACTCAAGCCGTCAAGGGGAGAAAATGTGCAAACTCCGTACAGACAGCACCCATAGCCAGGATCGAACTTGGGTTTCTGGCGCTGTAAGGCAGCAACTTGATCGCCTTGCCACCGTGCCGCCCATAAGCCTAAAAACCTTGCACGGAATTCTAGTTCAACACCTTCCTCAAACCCCTTCTCCAATAGTCACGTGCTGGATCTTTGTCCCTCTAAATAATGAGTTCATTTCTTGCAACCTTTCCCAATTATGTCTAAAATCCTAATACAATGATGTTTACAGTGTACTATGTGTACAGATTCTGTGGCGATGCAGCAAGTAAGAATTTCATTGTTCTATCTGGGACACATGACAATAAAACACACCTGACTCTCTCTCTCTTGACTGTACTCCTTATCTCTGCATCAAAAGACTTTCTTCCTTGCGAGGAAATGCAGATGTTGGAATCTTGAGAAAAACACAAAGCGCTGGGGTAACCCAGCGGGTCAGGCAGCATCTGCGGAAGGAATATTCAGGCATTGTTTTGGGTCCTCCTTGAGACCCTGACCCGGCAAACAATGCATAGAACTTTAACTTCCCTGTCTCCCTTTATGTCGCTTTTGTGCTGCACAGTGGCACAGCGGTAGAGTTGCTGCCTTATAGGGCCAGAGACCCGGGCCTGACCTTGTCTGTACACAGTTTGTACATTCTCTCTGTGACAGCGTGGGTTTCCTCTGGGTGCTCCAGGTCCTTCCCACACTCCAAAGATGAGTAAATTGAAAAAAGACGCAAAATGCTGGAGCAACTCAGCATCTCTGGAGAAAAGGAATTGGTGACGTTTCACCTATAACTTCTCTCCAGAGATGCTGTCTGACCCGCTGAGTTACTCCAGCTTTTTGTGCCTATCTTTGGTTTAAACCAGCACCTGCAGTTCCCTCCTACACATCTCGATTGAATTGGCTTCTGTAAATTGTAGCCGATGTGTAAGATAGAACTATGGCACAGGTGATTGTTGGTCGGCACGAACCTGGTGGGCCGAAGGGCCTGCCTCCACACTGTATCTCTGAACTAAAATAAACTAAACTATGTCCTCTTCAAAGGCAAGCTCACAACGTGCCTAAACTTGAATCTTTACATATCAAGGAATGAGGGTAACAAGGTGCCTGGAGATAAAGTAAGTTAATACGTTTAAGCTATAAATTACTCCTGAATTAATTTAAAGTTTGGTAACCCTGTGGTCCTTTCTGTTCCTTTATGCTAACAGCATTCCTGACTACCTTTCCTTTATAGCTTACTACTCTTCAAGATTCACAGGTACATTCTTTCTATTAACCAGTCCTCATTTAACCCACTGTATATTTCGCACATTCTCATGTGCTCCAATTCTGTTTAATAATCCTCTGTGTGGCAACTTACAAAATACCTTCTGAAAGTCCAAATAAAAGATGTAATCCTTAAGAGCCTGTCCCACGTGCATGCGACTGCATGCGGCAAGCACGGCCAAACCGGAAGCGGTGGCCGCGCAGAAGTCGAGTGATCTCATACGAGCTAACGTGAAGTTCGAGCGAAGGCCTATGCCATCAAGAAGCTGCGTACGGCATCAAGACGCTGCGTACGGCGTTGAGACGCATGCATACGCCCGTCGAGGCGGTGCGTACGGCCTCAATGCGGCTGTGGGCCGGCAGGCTGTTGCCGCGCAGAGTTTTTGGACAGTGTCAGTTTTCGGAGCCCCGCGCGATGTCGGGACCAGCTCCACACAACTCCATACGGCTCCGGCGATCGAAGTGGGACCGGCCCCGCGAGGTCGTACGGCTCAAGCGACCACGTTAGGTCGCGCTTGCCGCATGGAGTCGCATGCTCGTGGGACAGGCCCTTTATTTATTCTGCTAATTAATACTTCAGAAAATTCCAGCAGGTTTGGCAAACATGATTTCCTTTTCATAAATTCATATTGATTCTTCCCAATTAGGTGTTTCAATGGTCCAATGGCACTTTATTGTCATGGGTACATAAGTACAGTGAGATTCTTATTTTGCAGACAGTCCAGTGGAAATCCAACCATCGATTTGACCGACTTATACAAAGTGTAATAGTGTAAGATATTCAATGATTCACTGATGCTTCATTGCCAACAATACTTCGGAACAGTGAAATGGTTCATTTTTGCATCAGCCCTGCAAAATCAAACAGCGGACCTCACCTAGGCACAAGAGTTACCGACAAAATTACAAACACTCACCAAACAGTCCACACTGTAGACATCACTGAGGCAGTACACAAAAGTCGCCATGTTTTAGGGGCCATTATCTACTCTTCAAGTCTAAAATCTTTTTAAATAGTCAGAGTCATTGTCCTGGTGGCGACATTGTATCAGAGTTGTAAGAAACAAAGAAAACAGGTGCAGGAGTAGGCCATTCAGCCCTTCGAGCTAGCACCGCCAATCAATATGATCATGGCTGATCATCCAAAATCTATACCCCGTTCCTGCTTTTTCTCCATTTCCCTTGATCCCGTTTGCCCCAAGAGCTAAATTTAGGGTTAAAGTATTTTCGAAGTGCCCTGACATTATTTCCTTCATAAAATAATCCATCATTTTTCCAATGTTGTCAGGGATACTGGTTAGTAGTTCCCCTTTCCCTCTCTTTCTCCAGTGCTGAAGATGGACTCTGACCAAGACCCTCCAACAAGAGATAATTAAAGAGAATTTTTTCCAACAAGTTACAAAATAAATGTAAACATAAAGGGCAGGGAGCCAGTGGGAACTTATATTCTACCTTTGAAATTCAAAATGAGTGGAGATAAATTTTAACCCAATTTTAAAGCCTGAAAATTGTATCGTGTTGATTCAGCACTGCAGGAATATCAGCATGGCAAGTCATTTGCAGTTATGGTGCATTATATATAAAAAAATGTTTTAATTCATTCATCATCATTGAAAACATTAGCGACGCAGTGTTGCTGGTTTCCGACAGGGACGGTGACGGACGTACCACACATCTCTGTCCTCCAGTTCCTGCTGGACGTATGGGATTTTGGTGTTTGTGCCTTATCATCGTTCCTTACAATGCCATGTACGACAGTGGATAGCCGTTGGCTCGCTCTTTAGCTCCGCTCATCCGCTCTTTAGGTCAGGTCGGTCAGTGGGAGTTCCACCCCCGCCACAGGTACCATGTAATCCCGTGCTACCTGCTCCATGGTCGGATAGTCGGCGACTAAACAGTCTCCCCCACCTGGTTTGCCAGGTGAGGAGGGGGCTGTGGACCCCTAGCAGGACCAAAAACAAGACCTGTCAAAGGGCGGATGAGCTTTTTTAAAAAAAAAACATTTAAGTGGCAACGATCCCTGATTAAAATAAGCAAGAGCAATAATAGGTTGAATTTATGGAATCTTAATGGGACGTGATGCAGCTGACTGAAGTGAAGCCAGTGACATGATACAGGGAAAATAGAGACCTACTTAAGTGTTTATCTATTAAATCTAATATGCTTCAGTTTTATTTAGTACATTTCTTATCTTTATTTACAAGAAAGCAAATAAAATAGGAATACAATAAATCACGGTGGAGGAAAGAGATTACCCTCATTGTTTTGTTAATGAGGTGACATACTCTTATATGTAGCAGTAATACATTTTGGTGCAATCTCCCATCCAGTACCGCAGTCTTCCCTCACTGTATGTGGTTCTAAGAGCAGTAAATATGTAATTGAAGCTCTCCAGGTTGATTAATAACTCCGTTGCTCTAGATCCACCTCTGTGCATGTAATTTACTTGAACTTTAATTAAGAAATCAAAATTGAAAACTAGTTGTTGATACATTACCGGTTGTAATGTGGGGTCGGAGAGGGAAAAAAAACCCAGCCGGTGCACTAAAAGTCAAGGTGAAATGACAATATGGATCCCATGACTGATATAGCAGTGAAGAGAAATGATGCTGGAATACAGGACCTGACTGCAGCTTGATCACTCAACAATGAAAGTCCTGCACATTAATGATAATACATAACATAATACATAACAGCAATAAGTTAATGTTGGGAACACAAATTGCAGCATTGCCTAGGGAGAAAGGTTATTATGTGAAATACTTTAATGTAGCATTACACACCATTCATATTTACCATAAATGTCCAATTGCTTATTTACTACACTGCTGCTTGAGTAGGCTTTGACTTTATCTGGATAAATAGCTTACAATTCTCAATCTCACAGAGGTGAGCAAGATAAGTGCCCGCGTACAGAACCGACTTTTTATTTTCCCCCGATTACTAAAGCAAATTTGTGGCATGTACTATAGCTCCATTTTGATAATATAGCTGAATGCATCCGAATGTGCACTGCAGAACGTTATTGGCCAAAGAAACAGAGCTAAGTAAAATAAGCAACTCAAGGAGAGGTGACTGAAAGTGTGGCCAAACAGATGGGTTTTAAGGAGAGAGACAGGGTGGTGGGAGTGGTGAATTATGGAGCCCAGGGTCAAGGAAGCTAATGGCACTGCAGCCATCGAGGGGACAAACATAATTATGCTGCAGCATCCTCGGAGGGTTGTAGGTTCAGAAACAGGAAGGAACAAGACAATGAAAGGAACTGGAACACATAACAATTTTAAGCTGGATCATCAGAGAATCAGACAATGGGGGGAGGGGGGGGGTGAGCAAACACAGACGATGGGGATCAGCTAGACATGACGTTAGATAGGGTGCAGGGTTCCAGATGAGGTGAAAGTTAACTGAGTTGCAGGATGGCAGATTGACCGGTTGGCCAAGACAGCAACATGTGCCACCTGCAGATGTCCATGAGGCAAGGGTAGACATGGGAAACACTGACTGCATGACCATGACAACACAGTGTGGAACGCAACCAAGGCCAAGCCAGAACACGGACCCTATGCACAATCAGACAGACGCGAAATGCTGGAGTAACTCAGCAGGACAGGCAGCATCTCTGGAGGGAAGGAATGGGTGAGGTTTTGGGTCGAGACACTTCTTCAGACTGAGAGTAGGGGTCTAAAGAAAGATCTCGACCCGATTCCTTCTCTCCAGAGATGCTGCATGTCCCACTAAGTTACTCCAGCATTTTGTGTCTAGTTTCTGTAACTAATATCTGTATTGGACTCACTACATGATGGCTCCATTAAACAATCCTCTGCACTGCAAAGGCTCAATGTTCTTATTTGCGGGAATACTAAATGTTCTGGTTAAATGGCTTTGAGAAACTAACTTAATTTCTTAAAACACACTGTAAAATCGCTCATAATACAGGGGTCTTGACCCGAAATGTCACCCATTCCTTCTATCGAGAGATGCTGCCTGTCCCGCTGAGGAATCGAAAAGAACTTATACCAATTGAGTAACTTAACTCTGCTGATTGCAACAAATGCTCACCTTGCCAACAACGCTCACATCCCATGAATACGCTCTATAAATTGTTTCTACATTAGAAACTACTTGGTGCACAATGTAATTCTGACTCAATTTTTAAAATTATGTCTGAATCTCCTTTGAATCCCATAAATGGGATAATTTCTATTGCCAATCTCGTTTGCTATTTCATCATGCTAGTTGTACATTGGATGTGTTAAGCATGGAAGATTTACAGACGTTTCTTCAGTTATTTATTGGGTCATTTTACACAGCTGAGGGGAAATTTCTTGCTGACTGCTCTTTCGAAGATTGCTGCATCCAGCCAATGCTAATGGCGTAATTGAATGGATGGATCGGATGAGGCCTAATATTCTTCAGAGTTAAGGAAGAGGAGAGTTGAATGAATGTCTTCATCTAAATCCTACATTGTATCGATTACTTTTGGCCTGGGCCCCGTAAAAGGGCGGTGCAATGCTGCTGGAATTAATGCAGGCAGTCATTCTGGAAGTAAAGTTGACTGTTGAAATTGTGAAGAGTTGTGCAAGAAATGTTTCAAGTGTTTGTAGGCCTGATGGTCTTGGCAGAGGACATGCTGAAAATTGGGACTTTGACGGGAGAGAGTGATTCAGGAGAATGAAAATCAGCGGAACTGTCGGCCGACATGTCTTCATGTACTGATTGACTCGATTGATTAAATTGATTGCAAGATACCGCATGGGCATAGGCCCTTCAGCCCATCGAGTCCACACCAACCATCGATCACCCCTCAAATTTAGTTCTATGTTATCCCACTCCCTACAATTTACAGAGGCCAATTAATCTACATATCTGCACGTCTTTAGCATATGGGAGGAAGCCAGAACACACTGAAGAAACCCATACTGTCATAGGAGAGACATGGAAACTCCACACAGACAGCATCCAAGGTCAGGATTTAACCCATTTCTCTGGTGCTGTGAGGCAGCAGCTCTATCAGCTATGTCACTGTGCCGCTCTAAGAATCTTAAAATAAGTGACCGACGAGGTTATTGATATAAATTTTCCATTAAAAATGTTTCCGTAAACTCGAAGAATTTTTCATTAGATTGGAAAATAGCAAATGATCAGTTCTGGGGGCCATGTTGTAGGAAAGATGTTGTCAAGCCGTAAAGGGTACAGAGAAGATTTACGAGGTTGTTGCCAGGACTAGAAGGTCTGAGCTATAGGGAAAGGTCACATAGGCTGGGACTCTATTCCCTGCAGTGCAGGAGGTTGAGGGGTGATCTTATAGAGGTGTATAAAATCATGGGAGGAATAGATTGGGTAGATGCACAGAGTCTCTTGCCCAGAGAAGGTGAATCGAGGACCAGAGGACATGGGTTTAAGGAGAAGGGGAAAAGATTTAATAGGAATCTGAGGGGTAACTTTTTCACACAAAGGGTGGTTGGTGTATGGAACAAGCTGCCGGAGGATGTAGTTGAGGCTGGGACTATTCCAATGTTCAAGAAGCAGTTAGACAGGTACATGGATAGGACAGGTTTGGAGGGATATGGACCAAACACGGGCAGGTGGAACTAGTGTGGCTGGGGCATGTTGGCCAGTGTGGGCAAGTTGGGCCGAAGGGCCTGTTTCCACGCTGTATCACTCTATGACTCTATGACTCTGTGTAACGCTCTTAGTGAAGAATGTAGAGAGAGAAAAAGCATAAAACTGTGGGAGATGTGTTCACAGGGACTGGTTGTGTCTATTACAGATGACTCTGTTGGGGCAGCCTTGCTGATGCGGAGTTACCTTACACTTTGTGGAAGCCAGGAACTGTTTCGGACCCGAAGCATCACCTATCCATGTTCTCCAGAGATGTTGTTGGATCTGCTGCGTTACTCCAGCACTTTGCGTCCTTTTACAGAGCACTCCTCTCCTTGTTCAGGTGCGTGTCGGGAAATGTTTCTTGAAAACCTTTGGCCGAGGGGGGGATCTTGCCGAATTCTCTCCTCTTCCCTTCTCTAGTAGCAGGCTGCCCCCTACACCTCTCTCCGTCGTTCCTAAGGGAATGGCAACCTTTGCCAACGTGGACCGGAGCAACAAGCAACAAGCAACAAGGGTTTTGATGAAGTGAAGACACAATCTGCCTGTAAACTTCACAAGTTTAACAAAGTCTGGAAGCACTAAACAGTAGCTTACTCCAACACCTTGTAAATCAATCAGCAACCAGCACAAAGTAATTGATGGTCTGTTTAAATAGAACAGGTTGACAGACAGGGTGTGTGTGTGTGGGGAGGGGGGGGGGGGGGGGGGGGGGGGATCCTTACTGATGTGAAAACTCTGAATGGGTCATACAAGCTGAACACATGTTAGCCGGCATGAAATCTAATTTGGCAGTGGCAGTGCCAAATTAGCATTGACCACAGATTGACAGGAAAGTCTGCCTACTCTGCATGCTTGTGGAATTTGAGAGTTCCCGACAGTGGCAGCCTTCCAAGTAAGGCAGTCGACACAGCTCACGACACTAATATGCGTGTGCATGCTTCGTGCAAAATTGGAGACTGTAAGGCAGCAGCAGTATCCATGCCATGACTACCACACAGACACATTTTCCAGCTGATGCATTCTTTAGGCTGGGGCTTTGAATCAAAAGACTGACTTAAGGCTGGAACAACTGCCACAGATGAAAGCAACACCCTCCCTGCAGAAGTAGCGGCATTTTCTTTTATTGTGGGTTTACAGATTATTTCAGGCTTATTTCACTGTGTAACCAATTGCATGCATATAGAATTACTCTCTCATCGACTGGCACTTTTCATTTTGCAAATGCAATATTCTGGGTTTTCTCCCCATGTGATCAAACGCTCTTGTCAGCTGTGGATGGAAGTAACCTGGGAGAAACTTTCTGGATTAGAGATCTACATAATGTAGAGGAGAATAGTGACAGTGATCAAAAGGTGAAGGGCTGGAGAGACTCAGCAGGTCGGGCAGCGTCTGTGGAGGGAATGGATAGGCGATGTTTCGGGTCGGGATCCTTGTTCAATTCCTGACTTCAGTTTCTTCAATGTAGTTTAGTTTAGTTTTGAGATACAGAGCAGGAACAGGCCCTACGTTTCAGCAAGTCCACGTCGGCCAGCGATCCCCACACACAATTTTACCAAGCCAATTAACCAATAAGGCTGTACGGCTTTGGAGTGTGGGAGGATACCGGAGAAAACGCACGCAGGTCATGGGAAGAACATACAGATGGCCTCATTGGACAATCCTTTCTGGATATCCTCTCTAAATAAAGTTGTGATGTTCTTTGCTTATCATTTGTTTGACTCCCCCTTCTATTTTGCATCACCCTCCGTCACAACTGCAACCTTTAAGCTGGAACGTTCACATGCCAGTCCTGTCCTTCTGCAATTGCAATAGCATTCCAATTCCAAGTGCTGACCCATGCATCTGATTTACCTATGAGGCTCGTTGCAGTAAAGTTAAGTCAATGCACTTGAGTCTGCCAGGCTTCCCATGTCCCACAATGTTGCCACTGTTTGTTCCTGTCTTTGGACTTTTTCTCTAGATCAGTGGTTCCCAACCTTTTTTTGGCCATGCCCCACCTAATCACCTCTAAAATCCTGATCCCCCCCCCCCCCCCCCCATGTGGTGATATATAATTCTTATCATTTAAAAAGTGAACTCCGTTTCAGCTGAAGAAGCTTAAAACGGCAATACCTTGGTTGTAATAACTACACAATAAAGACCTTTTTTACCCCCAAAAAAATTATTTACTCAAAATAACATCTGAAACATAAACTACATATGTTTACCTGATGGAAAATCCTAAAAAATAAAAATCGAAAATTTGGACCCAGACCTCAGTCGCGCTCAATTGCCCCCCTTAAAAATCAAATTGCCCCCCTGTGGGGCGTACGCCCCACGTTGGGAACCACTGGCCTAGATAGACACAAAATGCTGGAGTAACTCAGCGGGACAGGCAGCACCTCTGGAGAGAAGGAAAGGGTGACATTTCGGGTCGATATCCTTCTAAATCCTCAGTGGAGAGATATGACAGGTGGCTAGGTATGTTGGCCAAACACAGGCAAGTGGGACTAGTGTAGATGAGACGTTGGCCAGTGTGGACAAGTCGGGCCAGTTTCCACACTGTAATGCCCCTGTCCCACTTAGGAAACCTGAACGGAAACCTCTGGAGAGTTTTACGCCCCACCCAAGGTTTCTGTGCGGTTCCCGGAGGTTGCAGGTGGGTGCCGGAAGTTGAAGGTAGTGGAGACTGACAAAAACCTCCGGGAACCGCACAGAAACCTTGGGTGGGGCGCAAAGTCTCCAGAGGTTTCCGTTCAGGTTTCCTAAGTGGGACAGGGGCATTAGACTCTATGATTCAATGACTCCAAACTAATATGCTTTCCTACCAACCCTTGCAACATTACTTTAAACCTTTCAAAGTTGCACACATCCCTGCAAAGATACTGGTCCACCTCCAGTTCAGGTACAACCTGTTACGAAAAGGATGTTTAGACTAACTCCGCGCAATCTCCAATTTTGACTGCTTGCCACCCATTTATCAAGCAGAATATAGCCTTCTGCAAGCTGATCCTTTTCTTCATCAGTCGAAAGAGGAAAATTATTGCTGATCATAAATTCCATATCTCTCTGCTCATAGCTCATAATTTTAATCAATTTTAAGAAGCACAAATGGGTACTTAGAAAGCAACAGGAAATCAATGCCAGTCCATCGTCGAGTTCTGGTTTTATAGAGGTGAAAAGATTTAGGACAGCCACATTGGTCGAGAAAAATATCCTGTATTGATCTAATGAGGAGATATCACACGACCGACTTCAGCTTTCCTTTTATAGATGTGTCAAGATTTCAACACAGTCATTATGTGTCAGGAGATAAAAACATGATGAAGAAATAAAAACCTGCAGTAAATACTGAGGTCAGCTATCAAAACAAATCCAGCAGAAGCACAGATGAAAAAAATCACATGCATGGCCTGCTTTCAAAATGGGGAGAAAATAGACATAATAAAGTATATATGTTTACTGAGTCAAATTAGCCGAAGGAAGCCGCATTGAGTCAAAGAATATCAAAATAAAGCCCGACTAATTGAAGCGTGACGTTAACGAAAGCAACATCAGCATAAATTTGCGATCTGTCAGTGAAACACAGGCATAACCTATAAAATGTAACATGCCAACTACTGTCAGCATCAGCAACAGGGTCTGTGGAACCCCTATGGGCACAAGTTCACCTTTACATTGTTAGGGCTAACTATGTGTGGGATCTTCGATATGAAATGTTGCCCAGGGTGGAAATGTCAAAAAGACTAGAGGGCATACCTTTACGGGTGAGAGGGGCAGAATTTGAAGGAGATGTGCGGGGCAAGTTTTTTTTACACATATGCAGATAGCTGACCTCAGTAATTACTGCCAGTTTTTTATTTCTTCATCATGTTTATATCTCCTCACACATAATGATTGTGTCGAAAACTTGACATCTATAAAAGGATATCTGAAGTAGATTGTGTGATATTTCCTCATTACATCAATACAGGATATTTTTCTACCAGGGGTGATAGTGGAAGCAGTTATGCTAGTGGCATTTCAGAGGCATTTAGATAGGCAGATGGAAATGCCTATGGACCACGTGTAGGCTGAGGAGATTAGCTTAACTCATGTTCGGCACAGATGTTGTGGGCTGAAGGGCTTGTTCTTGTGTTGTACTGTTCTATGTTCTATGACATACAGATCCATTGTCTTCAAAACACGGTCATATTTAGTTTAGTCGAGGATACAGTGCTTGGAAACAGGCTTCTCAGCCCACCGAGTCCACGCTGACCATCGATCACCAGTACACTAGTTCCATGTTATCCTACTTTCACATCTTAAACAATAATGGCAACGTTACAGCTGCCAATTAATCTACAAACCTGCACATCTTTGGAATATGGGAGAAAACCGGTGCACCCGGGAAAAATAAACCTACGCAGTCACAGGGAGAACGTGCAAATCGAACGCACACAACACCCGTAGTCAGGATCAAATCCGGGTCTTTGGCGCTGTGTGGCAGCAACTCTACCGTAATCTACCGTAATCTCCCCCTTTCCCAATCGGTGGCCGATTGGGAAAGGGGGAGATACAGCGAGACCTGGGTGTCATGGTACATCAGTCATTGAAGGTAGGCATGCAAAGGCAAAAGAAAGCTGGTACGCAATAGCAAGAGGTTTGAGTACAGCAGTTGTATTGGGTCCACCTGGAGTATTGCGTGCAGTTTTGGTCTCCAAATCTGAGGAAGGACATTATTGCCATAGAGGGAGTGCAGAGAAGGTTCACCAGACTGATTCCTGGGATGTCAGGACTCTTATGAAGAAAGACTGGATCTTGTTTTATACTCTCTAGAATCCGGGTTTTGGACAGGCTAGATGCAGGAAGATTGTTCCCGATGTGGGGAAGTCCAGGACAAGGGGTCACAGCTTAAGGATAAGGGGGAAATCCTTTAGAACAGAGATGAGGAGAACTTTTTTCACACAGAGAGTGGCTAATCTCTGGAACTCTCTGCCACAGAGGGTAGTTGAGGCCAGGTCATTGGCTATATTTAACACTTGTATCCAAGAATGAATTTCTATCAAGCAGTTGCAGGTCATGTAGTTGGATGCACCTGCAAACTGCAGGCTGAGGGCCAGGACATAATAAATGTAACTGAAAATGTCCATTGATGAGTGTTTAACACCACTAATCCAAGAATGAATTTCTACAAGCAGTTGCTCATGTATGTGCACCTGCAATCTGCAGTGAGACCAGGACATTAGAAATGAATGAATTGATGAGTCTTATAGAGATTCCTATGGTTTATAATCTTGGAAGTATTTCCTCTTAATGTAACTAAATTCTTACTGTTTAACAACCTTGATTTTGAATTGTATCAATTTTATACATAAAGTGGGTCTGCGATAACGCACATTTCCATCGCACTAATTGGATGTAACACAATTGATGAATTAGGAAACTATTTCTATTGCACAAACTGAATTGGTTATAATGCGATTTCATTTTGGAACTAGAGAACCACTTAATTTTTACGTTGGAAATTGACAAGTAGGAAAAAACGCTGCTTTGGAAATAAACAGTCCAGGAAGAAAAAAGGTTTTCACGGAATCTCCCTGAAGTAATCAGAAACAGTTTTCTCTTAGGGACACAACTTGTCGGTTTCACTGTGTGCGGTCATTGAAATTGACAAGCAAGTGCATCTACGGACACTTGTGCAATGATACGTTACCAAACAATGTAAACAATTTTTGTATTTTAAGCTTGCGATAATGAAAATAACGTTGTAGCTAATAAAAAAAAGACCTTTATTTTTGAAAATCCTGTGGGAAGAATAACTTGTTGTGAATCTGAAACTCTACCCTCTAACCCCTTTTCCCCATTGACACGATTGTTTTTACAATGCAATTTTTTATAATGTGAGATTTCTTTGGAATGCGCCCATTGCGTTCCAGAAAATCCAGTCTTATATTCCCTCTTCATTATCTATATCGTTTCCAAATTCGTCACAATATAAGTAACGAAAAACACAACTTTTTTTGCATATTTGCTTCCAATATTTTAGATTTTTAATGTATGTGTGTTCCAACTATTTTGCATTCAGTAAAATAGTCAAAATGCATGCTATTTATTTCTTGACTTCCAAGCCATTAGAATTCTGCACTGCGATTTGCCGACTTTGCTCACAATGTTTTCCATGCTGCTGAAACCAGATCCCAAGATGACCCCTCCGATAATTAATATTACTAAAGATGAAATTCATATCTTTGGGGTCACGGGAATCAATGTGGCCAGGTTCCTTTGTCGATGACCACAAAATTGTGGTTCATTAAGTTTCCACTGAGCTTGAGAGCAAAGTGAATCAATGATGGTTTCCATTCCCAGTGACAAACAATTCATATTGATGTTAAATCTAAATGTATTTAACACGAGTACACCATTGCCGTAATTACTGTAAGACCACAATCTCAATGCACGCATGGCATAACAACTGAGCTAGCTTTAGACATATTCCCAGACAACACAAAACATCAGTCCATGCATTTTACTGTCAGACCTAAATGTTTTCAAGACTTTGTAATAGACTTCCTTGGCAGAAGACGCAACAATAGCCCACAGGCCTTCCAATATTTCTTGTACACTTCAGCAAACTAATAACAGAATTGAATGATACCGAAACTAACAAGTATACCATTTATTGTTCAGACGTACATTAATGTACAACATATATAGGACTTCAGCTGCTATTTCCTTTATATTGTTATTACACCCCTAATATTACTGAGAATTCACCACATGGATGCAGATTTATTGGTTTCTGACTGCCACTGACATTACTAGTTGTAACTGGGTCAGTTCAATTTTGTTCAGAATTCAAGGTCACGCAAAAAGTCAAAAACAATTGCATAACATTCCTCCAATGCTTATTCTTTTACGGGTGCTGTGTATTAGTTTAGTTTAGTTTAGCTCAGTTTAGTTTAGATTAGAGATACTGTGCCGAAACAGGCCCTTCAGTCCACTGAGTCCATGCTGATCAATGATTACCCATACACTAGTTCTATTCTACACACACTAGGGACAATTTAAAGAAGGCAATTAAGCAACAAACCTGCATGTCTTTGGAATGTAGGAGAAAAATGGAGTACTGTGAGAAAACCCACGCGGTCACAGAGAGAACGTACACTCCTTACAGACACCACCCAAGGACAGGAACGAACCAGGGTCTCAGGCACTGTAAGGTAGGAACTCTACTGCAGTGCCACTGTGCCTCCAGATTTCTCCTCCAATTTAGCCCACTGAGTCAATGTCGACCAGTTCACACTATTTCTATATTATCCCACTTTTTCACAGAGCTGACCCCGGGGGGGAAGAGTGGGGGCTGTCCCGAGGGATGCGCTCCTTCGGCCGCTTACACCTTGGTGTTTGGGTTCAGAGCACCCAGTCACCCTCCAGCTCCGGTTGGTCTTGTGTGGGAAAATGACCCCCACCCACCCATCTCCCCCGGCCAGTGATGTGATGGACGCGGGGGTCTGGACCAATCGCTGACAGGTCCCGCCCCCAGCGACGTCATGTCTGTTATTTGGCTTTTCAGCGTTGCGTCCGTTCGGTTAATTGGCTTTTCGACATTGCACCCTTTCGGTTTTTTGGCTTTCGCCGTCAGTTCCATTCGGTTATTTGGCTTCCACTTCTTTGCTTCGGCTTCTCGTCCTTCGACGCCACATCCAGGTACCGTATGCAAGTATAACGTATTTTATTTTAGTTTAGTTTAGTGATACAGCGAGGAAACAGGCCATTCGGCCCACTGGGTCCATGCTGGCCAGCGATCTCCATGCACTAGCACTACACACTCGGGCCAATTTACAATGTTTACAGAAGCCAAATTAACCTGCTAACCTGTACATGTTTGAAGTGTGGGAGGAAACCAGAGCACCTGTAGAAAATCCACGCGATTACAGGGCAAAAGTACATACTCTTTACAGACAAGGCCCAGGATCGCACCCAGGTCTCTGGCGCTGTAAGGCAGCAACTCTACCGCTGCGCCATGGTCACAGTACTACTCCTATTTCAGTTTAGAGATACAATGTGAAAACAGACCTACCGAGTCTGTGCCGACCACCCGTACACTAGTTCTCATTTTTCCCAATTTTACATCCAACAGACTAAGGACAATTTACAGAAGCCAATTAACCTAGAAACCTGCACATCTTTGAAATGTGGGAGGAAACATGGTTACAGGGAGAACGTGCAAACTCTGCAAAGAAGGCCTCCGTGGTCAGGTCAGGTTTGAACTCGGGTCTCTGGCGCTGTGAGGCAGCAACTCTACCGCTGTGCTGGATGATCTGGTAAACTTTTGATCTATTGTTATATTCTGACATTGCAAAATGGATTTCCATTTCCCAGACTAATATCCTTGCCTTGCCTTGATGAGCACAAAACTGATGTGGAATAAAAAAGAACTAATAGCTTGAATATTCTCTTAGTGTGTCTTTAACCTTTAAAATCATTCTCCGGTTACAAATCCCTTTTATTTCAGCTTGGTAAAGGATAGTTTTAATGGTGCTTCAGGCTTTATTTTCTGATTGCAAAACTCTAAATAATAGACTTTACGAGAAAAGTACATAAGCATGCAATTTTTTAAATCCTGAGTTGTTTTCCAAAGGGAACTTTCTTTCACAGGAAGTGGGGCTATTTATTTGAATGTAACGTGGAAAGGTTAAGCTAAAAAAAAGGAGCCCTTCTAGTCTTGAAATCCAGAACTGTGATTGCAGCTTAGGATAAAAGGGCAGTATATTTCACTTTAGATAGACACAAAATGCTGGAGTAGCTCAGCAGGACAGGCAGCATCTCTGGAGAGAAGGAATGAATGGGTGACTTTTTGGGTCGAGACCCTTCTTCAGACTGGAACCGAACCTCTCGACCCGAAATGTCACCCATCCGTTCCTTCCATTCGGAGATGCTGCCTGTCTCGCTGGGTAACTCCAGCATTTTGCGTCAATCTTCGGTTTAAACCGGCATCTGCAGTTCCTTCCAACACCGTATATTTCACTTATTCAGCATTGCTTCAGCGAGTTGTCTCATGCTATGATAAACTCAGACTTAGTACACCAGTGATGTCATCCTTGCCCTGAACAATGAAATTCAGTACTGCCTCAACTCAGAACTGTCAGTGCAAATCCCAGCTGACTTGTTGCACATCAGAAAACAATTAGGAATATTCAGCAACACTAGCAAGGTCTAGTCTGATGTCAAGTTAATTTGAAGAGTCTAGGGAGAAGATGGATAACATCATACAGAGTGCTGTATATGAAAAAAAAAACCAAGACAAAGATGAGGCATCCTTAAGGTATAAGCACAATAAAATGCTCATGACTATTAGTCCACATGTTTTCATTTTAAATCTGTCAAAAACAATCATGTTTTCCAGATCACTTTTCAGTGGTGATTAATTTGACAACAGTACAGATAGGAGCAAGCAAGGAATGTTTTTGTTTCCCCCCCCTCAACTACTCTATTCTGTCAGAGATTATGAAATGTAATATTCAGCCCTTATTTGAACGCATTTTTGCTAAACACTGTTTATAGTATATTAAATATGGCTTCATCAACTTAACAAAGGGCGCAGTCAACAAACCTGCCTGCTTTACTGCCAATACTGTATATATTACTCTAAATCACCTTGCAAATGAAAAAGGACTGTGCATATTTGATATTGTAATTGGCATCATTATTTTATCAAACCGTCTTTTCATTCAGTTGGAGATCGTTGTCTTCAGGAGTCAATCATTGTGGTTGTTGATAAGTGTTGCTGCCGGTTGGCAGTGCCGTGAATCTTGGCTGAAGGTTACACCGTCATATATATGCTGTACGACCTTCTGTATATATGCTCAAGAACGGAACTCGCTATCAAAACATGGAGGGGACGGGGGAAACAATTTTTTGGCAGCCGCACGCGCATGCGCCCACTCACACACACGCGCGCGCGAGGCTTCGGAGGCTCAATCCAGCGCTAAATGTAGCTCAACTGCCTGTCTCACCGGGTTAACCAACAGCCCTGTCTGGACTGACGGGACACCAGCGCTGCTTCTCCGCGCTGGCCATATTTCCCGCAAGCCCAGGTAGGTTAACCTGGCGGGGATGTCGCCCACCTCTCAAAACATGGGGGGGACGTGTCCCCTCTGGCCCCCCCAGGTTTTCTGCCCCTGTATATGCTGTATGACCTTCTCACGGCATCAAAGTAACCACAGGGCTAACGTGATACACTGCGTTACAAAGTCTCTTGAATTGTGACCATGTGTCTGACTGTCTAGATGGAGCACGTCAGCCTAAAAAACATGCAGCGCGACTGAACCGTAGACATTGTGTTTCCAACTGCGGGAGGAAATCCTTGAACGGGAAAATGTCGATGTCCTGTAAGTATCTGTCCTTTCAATGCATCGGAAAATTTGTACAGGTCGATACGCTTTCTTTGTCTCCCGTAAGTAGTGATGTTGAACCATGTGGCTGGAGGGACCTGAGCCATGTGTGGGTTTTGGATGGTGCAGAACATCAAGAGATGCTGAGGAAAATAAGCACATGCTGGAAAGAAAGACAAGCATTGTGAGAGAATCAAAGGCAGAAAAATATTCCTGTTTGGATTTGAGTTTGTCGAAGGCAATTATGGAGGTAATGCATAAAGTTGTTGCCAAATGCAGTTTGCTGAAGCCCAAGCATTTTAAATGGTGATTATGGTCTGCCCCCAGGACATCAGGGGCTGTGATCTAGTGGCCAACATGCATGTTAGATGCAATGTCTTAGGTATATTGTTATTCTACAGTACTCAGGTATCATGGATATGGATTCTGGATGGAAGTTCTGGATGGGACTGGATTCTGAATCTGGATGAGGATTCAGATTCAGGGACAGTTTCTTCCCGGCTGTAGTCAGGCAACTGAACCATCTCACCGTAACTAGAGAGCAGTCCTGGACTATCATCTACCTCATTGGTGACCCGCAGACTATCTTTGATCGAACTTTACTGCCTTTACCTTGCAATAAACGTTATTCCCTTATCATGTATCTGTACACTGTGAATGGCTCAATTGTAATCAAATATTGGTTTTGAAATACAGCGTGGAAACAGGCCCTTCAGCCCACCGGGTCTGCGCCGACCAGCGATCCCCACACATTAACACTATCCTACACCCTCTAGGGACAATTTTTACATTTACCGAGCCAATTAACCTACAAACCTGTACGTCTTTGGAGTGTGGGGGGAAACCAAAGATCTCCGAGAAAACTCTGCACATCACGGGGAGAACGTACAAACTCCGTACAGACAGCACCCGTAGTCAGGATCGAACCCGGATCTCCGGCGCTATATTCGCTGTGCCGGCAGCAACTCCACCACTGCGCCACCATGACGGCCTGTATTGTTTTCCTGCTGTCTGGGTTAGCACGCAACAAAAGCTTTTCACTTCACCTCAAATGTGACAATAAACTAACACTGAAGTAAATCTGAACATAAACACACTGGAAACGTGTGGTGTTTTGTGACTAAATCCATATTAAGCTTCCTGAAAATAAAGCTCCCAGAACCAGTGGCCACCAGCAATGTGAAAGCTTCAGCCAACAAAGGTGTGCATCACCTAGCACAGTTAGACACAAACTGCTGGAGTAGCTCAGAGGGTCAGGCAGCGTCTCTGGAGAAAAGGAATCGGTGACATTTCGGGGTGGAACCGAGGAAGGATTCCATCTCATATCGTTACCTATTCCTTATCTCCAGAGATGCTGCCTGACCTGCTGAGTTTCTCCAGCAGTTTGTGCCTATCCTGGGGGGAAAACCAGCATCTGCAGTTCCTTCCTGCATATAGAGCAGTTATTTATGTAAATCCATTTGGGGTGGCGGGGTGGCAGGGTGGCGCAGTGGTAGAGTTACTGCCTTACAGAACCAGAAACCCGAGTTTGATCCTGACGACGGGAGCTGTCTGTACAGAGTTTAGAAGTTCTTCCCGTGACTGCGTGGGTTTTCTCTCGGTCCTCCCACATCCCATAGATCTGCTGGTTTGTAGGTTAATTGGCTTCGGTAAGAATTGTAAATTGTCCCTCGTGTGTGGGATAGTGCTAGTATACGGGGCGATCGCTGGTCGGCGCGCACTAGGCGGGGCAAAGGGCCAGTTCCGCTCTGTATCTGAAGTCTAAAGTCTAAAGATCCAATTGCATGAATTTAATTTAATCTTTATTTTACCCAATATCTTTCTGCTGGTTATTTGGTGCGTTGCTGTTATGGACATACATCCTTGCTTTATCTTAGACATTCCTTTTGGAATATCAAGCAGTCAAGCACGTTTATTAATGAGGGTGACACTCTGTTCCACACATGATGGTGTCAACACACTGCGATACAGGTAGGTTACTATCAGACCAGTGTTCCTTTGAAGGTCACGCAGGAGTTCATGAGAAGGCCTGCTCTCTACAAGGGCAATGAACCTGAAAAAGCCAGCAGCTACTCTAGGCGGTTCCAAGGGTGTATTTTGAAGGAGCAGAGGTGTGCTCAAACAGTGAACACCCTGCCTGCGCTTCAATAAATGATCGTGTATCGTGCAGCAAATTAATTAAAATGAGAACAATGGCCATGTTTACCACAAGTCTCGGCCCAAAACTTCACCCATTCCTTCTCTCCAGAGATGCTGCCTGTCCCGCTGAGTTACTCCAGCATTTTGTGTCTATCTTCCGGTGTAAACCAGCATCTGCAGTTCCTTCCCACATACCGTTGGGCTTAAACTGAAGAGGTTGAACCCGAGGGAAGAGCCTCAGTATAAAAGGGCGCTACTTTAGAAAGGGAAGAATTTCTTTATTCAGATGGTGGTGAATCTGTGGAATTCATTGCCACAGTCGGTTGTGGAGGCCAAGTCACTGGGTATTAGTACAGCGGAGATTCACAGATACTTGATCAGTACGGGTGTCAAGGGTGATGGGGAGAAGGCAGGAGAATGAGGTTGAGAGAGAAAGATGAATCAACCAGGATTGAAATACGGAGTAGATCGATGGGCCGAATGTCCTACTTCTGCTCCATACAGACAGCACCCGTAGTCGGGATTGAATCCAGGTCTCTGGTGCTGTAAGCGCTGTAAGGCAGCAACTCTACCGCTGCGCCACTGTGCCGCCCATCTTTATACGTCTTTTTGAGATTTAATAATGGATGCCCTCTTTATACATAGAGACCATACAGAACTGGAGGTCAGAATTGAATCCTGGACACTGAAGCCACAGAGAGGACATTCTCGTCTCAACTGCCTCCTCCGGCAGCTCGTTCCATACGCCTGCTGAGTTCTTCACACAAAGATTGGTGGGTGTATGGAACATGCTGCCAGGGGAGGTAGTTAAGGCGGGGACTGGCCCAACGTTTAAGAAGCATTTAGACAGGTATACGGATAGGACAGGTTTAGAGGGATATGGACCAAATGCAAGCAGTAGATGGGACATGATGGCCGGTGTGGGCAAGTTGGGTTAAAGGACCTGTTTCCACTCCATTTCCTACATACTTGGGACAATTTAGGATGGAACACGGGTCTCTGGTGCTATAAACGCTGTAAGGCAGCAGCTCTACTGCTGCACAACCAGGTAAACACAAATGCAAAGAAAATGCACAATTAACAAAAAGATGCACAGATGCTGTAAATGTGAAGTAAAAATATTAAACACCAGAAACACTCAGCAGGTCAAGCGGAATCCGTGAGAATGACCTTGGACTTGAAACATTATCTCTTTGCACAGATGCTGCCTGACCAGCTCAGCGGCACCAGCTTTTTCTGTTTTTATTTTAAAGTAGAAGCAAAAGTTAGAACTATGTCCTATTTGGTGTCTGGGTGTAAGGGGTTATGGGGAGAAGGCAAGAGAATGGGGTTGAGAGGGAAAGATGGATCAGCCATGATTGAATGGCAAATGACTGTGGTGGTGGGCCTGATCTCAGACAATGATCTCAGACAATGATGAGAGGGCCTACCGGGAGGAGGTGGCTGATCTAGCACTCTGGTGCCAGGTGAACAGCCTCCTCTTGAACATCAAAAAAACGAAGGAGCTGATCATGGACTTTAGGAGGGCACATCATCCAAGGACGTACACTCCATTGAGTATAAATGGGGATCCTGTGGATAGGGTGAACTGTTTTAAATATCTGGGAGTCCACATCTCTGAGGATATGACATGGTCATCACACGCCTCAGCACTGGTGAGTAAGGCAAGGCAGCGCCTTTACCACCTCAGGCAATTGAGGAAATTCAGAGTGTCTCCGAGGATCCTCCAGTGCTTCTACGCAGCGGCGGTGGAAAGCATCTTGTCCGGGAACATTACCATCTGGTTCGGGAATTGCTCTGCCAAGGACAAGAAGGCTCTGCAGAGAGTAGTGCGTTCGGCCGAACGCACTATGGGAACTTCACTCACCCCCCTGCAGGAACTATACAACAGGAGGTGCAACTCCAGAGCAAACAAAATCATGAGAGACCTCTTCCATCCCTGCAACGGACTGTTCCAGCCGCTACGGTCAGGCAAACGCCTCCGTTGCCATGCAGTGAGAACGGAGAGGTTGAGAAGGAGTTTCTTCCCAGAGGCAATTCGGACTGTAAACGCCTTTCTCACCAGGGACTAACTGTACAGAACGTTTTTCCTTCTATTATTTATTATGTAAAATAATATGTGTGTTATGATTGTGTTTATAATTTGTTTGGTTGTTTTGTTGTTCCGCGAGCATTGCCACTTTCATTTCACTGCACATCTCGTATGTGTATGTGACAAATAAACTTGACTTGACTTGACTTGACCTAATTCTGCTCCTATAGCTTATGACCTTATGAACTATGAACCCTATCTGCCTTAACTAGTAGCATGTGATATTCAGAAATATTATTTAGCAGTCCCTGTAGTGTTTTGAAAGTGTGGGGCTGGGGCAGCACGATGGCACAGCGGTGGAGTTGCTACCTTACAGCGCTAGAGACCCAGGTTCGATCCAGACTATGGGTGCTGTCTATTTGTATTTTCTTCCCATGACTGCGTGTTTTTTCCCCTGGATGCTCCAGTTTCCTCCCACACTCCAAAGACGTACAGGCTTGCAGGCTAACTGGCCTCTGTAAAAATTGTAAATTGCTCCCAGTGTGTAGGATAGTGCTAGTGTACGGGGATTGATGGTCGGCACGGACTCGGTGGGCCGAAGGGCCTGTTTCCGCGCTGTATCTCAAAACCAAACCAAACTAAACATATGGACGATTGGTTACTCTGTTTGCTTAGAATAGAACTTTAATTTGTTTCTCTATCTGCAAAGCCTGCTGTCTGAGTCGAACTATTTCCTGTAAGATGAGAAAGCTCAAAACACATATAATGACTAAAACAAAACAGGAAACCTATCACAATAACACTGCCAAGGCAGCAGGTCAATGAAATTACCTGGGGTTTTGTGAACAGATTACTGAACATCTGGTCCAGGGTGACGGCCAACTTGACCCAATTTATATTCTGAAGTGGTCGTCAAACTAGACTGACACAAAACACAGTCCATGAACTTAGATTAGAAGTTCCAGCAGAAAGGTCCTTATATGAAATCCGAAATATTCTTTAAACACAGAAAACACATTAGCATCTTTGCATTTTGCGATCTAAATTCACGATCAAGAAATATTCACTTGCATGCCATATTTAAACCCAGGTGTGTGCCTCCATTAGTGTCTTTAATTAAATCGTGTTATTCAGAATTCTGTAGAAATCTCATTTTTATCGTGATTTAAAAAAAAATCTGTTCTGACAACTGCAATTTTACGTCTCGGAATAACATGTTTAAAAGGGCTCTTTTAGACAGTTGATTAAGATTGTAGAAGAATTTTTGGAATATGTGGTTAAATAGGAGCATTTTACTTTTTAAATGACAAAATTAGTTTACTAGATAATGTTAGTGAAGTCTAATTGTGCAGTTGCTTTGTGTATACTTTCCCCAAACATTTCTTACATGTGACGGTTTTGTTAAGGGCGATCTTTCCTTTGAATGTTACTGCATGCAAGGACACAAGAATAAGGTGCTTGTTTCAGTGCTCAAGACAGGTCTGACATATATCACTCAATGAGAGTGACAATCACTCATTTTGGTTTAAATATGCAACTTACTTTGATGCATGTTACTCTTTAACATAACAAAGGCTTCTAAATGCATAAAAGGATTTGCGCTCTAAGTCTGTCTTGTCAATTATAAAATATAGTCCTTGTTAGCACTCTCATACACACACATATACAGTCTTGAAATAAAAACAGAGATTGCTGGAAACATGTAGCAGGCAATCTTCTACTGAGAAACGATAAACAGAGTTAACGTTCCGAAAGGTTACAAACAGAAAATGTTGGCAACACTCAGGCACATAGAGAACACCTCTAGAAAACAAGAAACATTCACTTTTCAATCTTTCATTCAGGGATCATCATAAAGAGGTGCATAAGATCGTGAGAGGAATATACAGGGAAAATGTACAGTCTTTTACCCAGAGTAGGGGAATCAAGAACCAGAGGATATAGGTTTAAGGTGAAGGGGGTAAAGCTTAAATAGGTACTTGAGTCATAGAGTCCGAAACATAGAATGATACAGCATGGAAACAGGCCCTTCAGCCAACATGTCCCAGCTACACTAGTCCCATCGGCCCGCGTTTGGTCCATATCCCTCCAAACCTGTCCTATACACGTACCTGTCTAATTGTTTCTTAAGTGTTGGGATAGTCCCAGCTATAAATACCTCCTCTGGCAGCTTGTTCCATACACTCACCACCCTTTTTTGTGAAAAAGTTACCAATCAGATTCCTATTAAATGTTTTCCCCTTCACCTTAAACCTATGTCTTCTGGTCCTCGGTTCACCTACTCTGAGCAAGAGTCTCTGTTCATCTACCCGATCTATTCCTCTCGAGATTTTATACACAACATTGTGTTAATGTGCGGGGATCGCTGGTCGGCACGAACTCGGTGAGCCGAAGGACCTGTTTCCACACTAAACATCTCTAAACTAAACCAAACTAAAGTAAAATGAGGAGCGGTCTTGTCCTTGCATATGGCGTGCACAACTTAAAGTTATAGGACAACTTGGTCTATTTGATCTTATTTGATTTTGCACGCCGGGTTGATTGCATTCGTCGAAACAGGGCGGACCACGTGAAGGTTGCAATCTCCCACCCCAGGAGGAACGGGAATATGACTTGACGAGCTGTGATCGAAGGAGCACTATCACCGACAGATAACCGCAGGAAAAAGGAGAGATGTGATTATGAGTCGAAATACGAAGTCTGCTTTGAATCTTGAATGCTTTGAAGTGCCATGTGAGGTTCTGTCCACAGCAGAAGGATTGATTGTAGAATAAATGTGGAGTAGAAAGCTCAAGTTGCAATCTGAAAATAAAGTGTTAAAAGAGTGATTTTTAGTCTGTAAATAAAGTATTGAAAGACTGACTCTGACCCCAGTTTAATGCAATGGTTTAATACCAGTATCTTTTGGTACAATGCGACATTTTACGGTGTTTCTGGATAACTTATTTTAATGACCACCAGATACACATTTTGTTTGACACCCACATTCAACAAGGATGTGTTCTCAGCCCCTGACTATACACACTCTGTACACTCCCAGACAAATTCTGCTCCAATTCCGTTTATGAGTTTGCAAGTTTATCCGTTGCAGAGGGCCGGGATTTGGTCGATTGAGCACTTTGGATGGGGGATAGAAAGCTTTGTAACATGGAAGTGGAGATGGTCAAACGCTTCAAGTTCCCAGGTGTAAATATCACTGACAGGAAAGGAACATCAATGCCTCTACTTTCCTCTTCAGTTATTGGGCAACTGAACGGTAATAATATCACCATCTAGAGAGCGGGGCGGAGCTACCATCTATCTCATTGCAAACACTCGGGCTATCTTCAATCGGACTTTACTGGACTTTATCTTGCGCTAAATGTTATTCCCTTTATCATATGTATGTACACTTTGGATGTCTTGAATGTAATCATGTATAGTCTTTCTGACTGACTTAGCATGCAACAAAAAGCTTTTCACTGTACCTCGGTACACCTGGCAATAAACTAAACTTGAATAAAATAAAATAAACAATAAAATAAAGTTTGGCATATCTCTTACCAACTCCTACAGATGCACCATCGTAAGTATCCTATTGTGAGGCACCACAGCTCAACATCTTTGCTCAAGACTGCAAGAAATTGTAGGGAGTTGCAGATGTAGCCCAGTTCATCGCACAAAATCAGCCTCCCACCCATCGACTCCATCTACACTTCATGCTGCCTCAACAAAGCAGACAAAATAATGACGGACTATTTTCACCCCAGTCATTTCCTCTTCTCCTCTCCTGTCAGCAGAAAGCTCATGAGGCTAGATTCAGGAACAGCTTCTGAACAAGCCTATTACTCAACGGTGTAGTCCCCATCTTCCAACCTACCTCATTGCAGCTCTTGCACTTTTGTTTTATCTACGCATAGTCTGGAACTATAACTTTATAAAGCAGGAACACTATATTCTGCACTATGGTATTCTTTTCTGGAGAGAAGGAATAGCCGATGTGTCGGGTCGAGACCCTTCTTCAGACCCAAACCATTCAGGTCTTGACCCGAAAGGTCACCCATTCCTTCTCTCCAGAGATGCTGCCTGGCCTGCTGAGTTCCTCCAGTGTCTATCTTTGGTGTAAACCAGCATCTGCAGTTCCTTCTTACACATGTTATTTTTCTCTTTGCTCCACATGTTGTACTTGTGCATGGAGTTATACAGCACAGTGAAACAGGCACTTGGTCCAACACATCTATACCGACCAAAATGCCCCCATCTAAGCTAGTTCCATTTGCCCACGTTGGGCCCATATCATCTAAACCTTTCCTATCCATGAACCTGCCCAAACGTATTTTAACAGCTGTTACTATGGCGCGATCATATTCATACTGTAATGCAGTATGATTGGACTGGATATCACGCAAAGAAAGCTTTTCACTGTATCTCAGTACATTTGGCAATAAATAACCCAAACCAAATTAAAAACCTTCCAATTCTTTTCTCCAACTTTAAACAACTTTTTCTTTACTTCTGAAGGGAATGTCTTCACGTCAAGTTTTGACCATGCCATAACTGTTCTCTTGCAAGAGTGCATGAATGAATGTTTCCATATCATTCTACACATTTCCAATGGCTGCTGAGAGACTTGCTTAGAAATGGTAAATCTCCAAGTAGAAAAGCAAGAGTGTATTAATACTAGAAACAAGGAACTGTAGTTGCTGGTTTACGCAAAAGAACACAAAGTGCTGGAGTAACTCAGCACTTCAGGCTGTATCTCTGGAGGACATGGATAGGTGACGTTTCAGGTTTGGACACAAAACTTCACCTATCGATGTTCTCCAGAGATGCTGCCTGACCCACTGAGTTATTCCATCACTTTGTGCTTTCTTATATTCTTAAATTATTTTATTGTTTATTTCTTATATGCAGTGGTTTAGTTTACTGCAGATAGACACAAAATTCTGTGTCTCTCCTGCATTCTGTCTATCATCGGTGTAAACCACATTGCATCCTTTCTGAGGCCCCCTTCGGTCATGACTGACTATGGGTGTATCCAGGGTGCTATTCCCTATATAGAGGACACCTGTGCATGACTTTGTTTAACATGGGGAGACTGGTGCACAGACAGCCTCCCCATGGTCGTTGACAGATCTGAGTCAGGATCCAGTGGCATGGAGTCCAAGACGACCGGAGACCCTTTTCTGCTGCAGCCTTCATCCGTCTTCCCAACAGTTGTGACGCTCAACTAAGGTCAGCCATCATCCTCCGTCTGTTCCACCATTGAGGACTTGGTTGGATTGCTCTTTGTCAGAGACCCCCCCCTTGACCTCACTGCCATGGATGGCCCTAGCAGGAGCATAACTCCAGACGGCATCGCTCTCAGGATCTCAGGACCACACAAGGTTCTCCACCACAACAAGGTGACATTTCACGGAGAATACATTCAAACCTGAAGTACTAGGCTAACAATCCAGCATTCAAACATTTACTCAATATCCTTTGCAATTGCGTGTTATTTTTTAAATTTAATTACGCTTTGAATAAGAAAAGTTCAGTGCATCATTTTAGCAACATATTGATTCAGAATACAATTGTGTGATGCAACCTGTTTAAAATCATTAAAAAATATAGCTGTAACTATTTGCATTGAGTAATTTAAAAACAAAACTTGCTTCATTAAAAGATTTAATGAAATAATTTTAATTGCAAGGAGGGATAGGTGATGGTAGAGAATTCCATTCAATGTTCTTGAGAGAGAGACAAATTGTTTCATGTGAGTGGGGAGAGAGGAATAGAAAAATCATTTTAATGAGCATTTATTATTATTGTGCTATGCACCCCAGCATAACAGCAACTGGTGCCATTTCTTGCGATTGATACAAATGTCACTTGAAGGCAAATGGTAAGGTTATCCATTGGTTTATTTTCGGGGAGATATTTTAACTCTAAGCAAACTCTAATGTGTGCGCAGAAATAATTTTTGCAATCTGTTTCTTCACGAGAAACAAACCTATAATAATTATAAGATCCCAGACGCATGTTTTTCATTAGCTGTGTAGGTTTTCCAATTGCCTTTGCTTAAAAAAGAGGTTATAACATACAATCAAAATAAATAAACTTCGGATGCATTCAGACTATCATAAAAGTTTTCTGGCAGAAAATCCAGCTGCAAATAATGCGGGCTCACATCTGGAAATGATCAATATTCACTCAGAAGTCAGTTAAGCTATGTCACTTGGCCTCAGGCACCTGGGATTACAGGCATCTCAACAATCAGTGTTTTGGTTGCTAAGTTCCACAAATATCTGCAGTATCTGAATTAGAGAAACTTTTTTTTAATTTGAAATGCCTGGACTTAGTTGCATTCTCCTTGAAAGTCTTATCTTTCGTTCCTCGGCAATTACTCCGCCACAAATCCCGTGGCTAGCAACATTACGTTGATACGTGTGGATTCTGGCATTGTGTAGGAAGGAACTGCAGATGCTGGTTCAAACCAAAGATGGACACACAATGCAGGAGTAACTCATTGGGTCAGGCAGCATCCCTGGAGAGAAGGAATGGGTGATGTTTCGGGTCGAGACTGAGTCCAGATGCTTCGGGTCTTGCTTCGGCAGCAAATATACTAAAATTGGAACGATACAGAGAAGATTAGCCTGTATGGCCCCTGCGCAATGATGACACGCAAATTCGTGAAGCATTCCATATTTTTGTTGGGGATGATCAGCCATGATCACATTGAATGGCCGTGCTGGCTCGAAGGGCTGAATGGCCTACTCCTGCACCTATTGTCTATTGTCTATAGTCTATTGCCTATTGGGTCTGAATAAATGTCACCCATTCTTTCGCTCCAGAGATTCTGCCTGATAGAATTTTGTAACATCACAAGAGTTGCACAGTGGTGCAGTGGTAGAGTTGCTGCCTTACAGCTCCAGAGACCCGAGTTCGATCCTGACTACGGGTGCTGGCTGTACGAAGTTTGTAGATTCTCCCCGTGACCGCGTAGGTTTTCTCCGGGTGCTCCGGTTTCCTCCCACACTCCAAAGACTTGCAGGTTGTAGGTTAATTGGCTTCGGTAACAATTGTCACTAGTCTACAGGATAATGCCAGTGCTCAGGGAACAGCCTGGGTTGGTGGGCCAAAGGGCCTGTTTCCATGCTGTATCTCTAAACAAAAGACATAAATAGGGTGGACAGCCAAAGCCTTTGTCACAAGATGAAAATGTCAAAGACTAGAGGCCATAGCTTCAAGGTGACAGGTGCAACATTTAAAGGAAATGTGCGGCATAAGTTTTTTTTACAGGGGGTGGTGATGCCAGGAACTCACCGCCAGGGCAGTTGGTGGAGGCAGATGCAACAGTGGTATTTTAGAGGCCATTGGATAGCTACAAGGCTATGCAGGAACTGGAGGTATATGGACAATGTGCAGGCAAAAGAGAGTAGTTTAACTTGGCATCATGTTCGGTGCGGATATTCAGTGCGGTGCCTATCACAGCCAGAGAGCAGTGCTGAACTACTATCTACCTCATTAGTGAGCCTCGGACTATCCGTGATCGGTCATTGCTGGCTTTATCTTGCACTAAACGCTATTCCCTTATCATGTATCAATGCCCTGCAAATGGCTTGATTGTAATCATGTATTGTCTTTCTGCTGGCTGGTTGGCATGCAACAAACGTTTTGCATTGTACCTCGGTGCATAGAGAGAGTTAAGGGGCTGTCCCACTGCGGAGACCTAATCCGCAAGTTCAGAAGAGTGTCTTCGAACTTCAAGCTCGAGGGCAATCGCCTGGAAAACCTCGAGCTGGATCAACCGTCAGCAATGAAACCGAGAGCTCGATCGACCACACACACACACGCACACACGCACACACACGACACACGCACGCGCACACGCACACACACACACACACACACACACACACACACACACACACACGCACACGCACACACACACACACACACACACACACACACACACACACACACACACACACACACACACACACACACACACACACACACACACACACGCACACACACACACACACACACACACACACACACACACACACACACACACACACACACACACACACACACACACACACACACACACACACACACACACACACACACACACACACACACACACACACACACACACACACACACACACACACACACACACACACACACACACACACACACACGCACACACACACACACACACACACACACACACACACACACACACACACACACACACACACACGCACACACGTAACAGGCGGGGGCCAGGGAAAGTGGGACACAGCACTGTCTGAAATTCACACCTGCGATGAAGAGGAAGGTAAAAGGCAGCTGCACAAGTCCTGTAGAGAGGGGGGGGGGAGGGTGTTGAGAAGGGCAAAGAAGGGGAGAGAAGGAGAGAGAAGGGGAGAGAAGGGGAGAGAAGGGGGGAAGAAGGGGGGAAGAAGGAGTGGAGACACTTTTAAGAAGTCAGACAACTTATAATAAAGTTTAGCGGGCATTTAACCTACCGGTCGGTTTTCCTTCGTCCTGAAAACTCCAATGAGCCAATTAAAATGCCCGGTCAGCGAAGTAGATTGCCTACCGCTGCCCTCGACTGCCCGTAACTAAATAGCGACCCCACTCCACTGTACTATTAGTTAAAAAGAACCATGCCGACCATTTTTTGCTTGTGGAAATGTTTTCAACATGCTGAAACATTATCTGCGACCTAGCTGAGGCCGCGAGTATGCGGGAACTTCCCTCGAGCATGAAGGAGAGTTCCAGTGGCCTCATAGGACCATGTGTCAACCATGTTGCGAGTTTGAGTCGAGGTCAAACTCTTCTAAACTCGCAAATTAGGTCGCCGCAGTGGGACAGCCCCATCAGATTTAGCTCGCGGGGCTAACGGAAAGCAGGAACGGGGGGTACTGATTTTGGATGATCGGCCATGATCATATTGAATGGCGGTGCTGGCTCGAGGGCCAAATGGCCTACTCCTGCACCTATTTTCAATGATTCTATGTATCTTGGTGACAATAAACTAAACTAAAGCTAAATCTAATTGTAAGCTGAAGGAACTGTTCCAGCTCTGTATTGTTCGATGTTCAAATAGAATAAAAGTGCTGACTCCTATGTTATCCACAGCCTCTTACACAATTCCAACTAAGCTAAGGAACTACACCCTATATTCCAGCCAGGGATGTTACAGCATTCCAGACTTGACAGTGAGTTCAACAATTTCATACAATCATAGCTTTGGTATTTATACTCTGGGCTTCCAATTGTTCTTCCGAACTCATTCAGTAATTTCAATGGATTGTTCTGTATTTTCAATCGACCATTTTCTATTCTCACCTCCCTTCAGCTTCTGTAATCTTGCACGTGTTCTTCAAAAAGCATTCAACCCCTCCTGCCTTTCACGCGATTTTGCAATGGTTTTTACTAAAGAAAGAACTAGAGTTAATTTGCATGACTTCCAGACTGAGGGAAGAGAAATGACATTGGGGAGTTAGGAATTGGCCAAGATATTGAACACATTTTTTTGTCAGTCTTGATGGAAAATGATGGCTAAAATGAATTAGGAATTGAAATAAGTTGGCATTAGTGAAATGTTGCACTGAAGATGATAACTGGACCAAAAATAAATAAATCATGAAAATCTGATGACATGTATTCAAAGGTTTCGAAAGAAATGGTGACGGAGATGCGGATAGATGAGTTGTTATTTTCCAAAGTTTCATCGAATGTGGAGCAGTTCACACAGGTTCAGTTTCACTTCAGTTTCATCTTTTGTCACGTGCACCGAGGTACAGTGAAAAGCTTTTGTCGATGGTGGAAATGATTACAATCGAGCCATTTGCAGTGTACAGACACATGATAGGGTTGGAAATAGGAAATGTTGCCGTTTTATTTGAGAACGGAGAGAGGGAGAGAATGGGAAACTACAGACTTGTTTACTTCTCAAGAGTGGAAAGGGAAGTGCCAGAGTGTGTAGGAAAGAACCGCAGATGCCGGTTTAAATCGAAGATAGACACAACGTTTTGGAGTAACTCAGCGAGACAGGCAGCATCTCTGGAGACAGAAGAAAGGTCTCGACCTGAAATGTCACCTATTCCTTCTCTCCAGGGATGCTGTCTGTCCCGCTGAGTTCCTCTAGCATTTTGTGTCGATCTTTGAGGAAAATGCGAGAGTCTGGTATTAAGGAAAGGATAACGGGTGCTTAACAATAAGAAGATTTGGCGTTGCCACTGTGGAGTTATGAAAGAAAAAACTCATCATGTTTGCAAGCTTGCTGGATGGAGTATTTTCGAGGATAACACCATTCAGGAATTGGGAGAATTGTGTACCTATGCTTTCTGAAGGCCTTTGCACAGATGCCATAGAAGGTGTTATAATCAACAATAGACCAGGTGGGAATTGTGTATAATGAACCATTGTGCATTGAGTATGGGCTGCGGACAGAATCTAGATATGAGGAATAAACATAATTTTTGTGGCTGGGTGGTTGTAACAAGTGTGTTCCACAAGGATTGGAATCATAGTCAAATAATCACACACCATGGAAAAGGCCCTTTGGCTCAACTCTTCCATGCTGTAGATTAACAATATGCCTATATAATAAGCATGCCTATATAATCTCCCCTCCACATATTATGCATGTGCATATTCCACCATATAAACCCAGTCCGGGTTTTGGGCATCATGAGTGCTGTACAAAGCTTGATTAAATCTGTGAGATATAATTACACACACATAAAGCCATGCTTACTACCATTAATTGTTCCTAGTCTTCCCAAATACAGACAGATCCTGCCTCTCAATCCCCTCCAGTACCTTTGGCAGATGATTATGGGTTGGGCGGCAGTTTTATAGAACGTAGAACATAGAAAAGGACAAGGTAGACAGAAATGCTGGAGAAACTCAGCGGGTGAGGCAGCATCTATGGAGCGAAGGAAATAGGCAACGTTTCGGGTCGAAACCCTTCTTCAGACCCGAAACGTTGCCTATTTCCTTCGCTCCATAGATGCCGCCTCACCCGCTGAGTTTCTCCAGCATTTTCGTCTACCATCGATTTTCCAGCATCTGCAGTTCCTTCTTAAACATAGAACAGTACAACACAGGAACAGGCCCTTCAGCCCACAATATCTGTGCTGAACATAATACTATCAACTATAAACTGCCTGTACATAATCCATGTCCGGTGGGCAGATGGGACACGTGCAGATGTCATTTGAAGATGGGTCTTGACCCGAAACGTCACCCATTCCTTCTCTCCACAGATGCTGCCTGTCTCACTGAGTTACTTCAGCATTTTGGGTCCATCTTGGGTCATCTTGGTTGACATGGACAAGTTGGGCCGAATGGTCTGTCTGACTTTATTAGTCCATAATATCCCTCTATTCCCTGCGTATACATATGATAAGTCGTGCAGATATGCTATTATGGATTGTTCAACATAGCGAGGATATATCATATGAAAAAAGATCAGGGGGCAGCCTACTCTTGCTGTTATATCTGGTTTTCTTGAGAGATAGAAGGCCTGTAGGCCCTGCAATAATTCTGTGAGCCTACCTGCTCTTTGTCCTCTATCCACCAACCTTAAACTATTGTTATAGACTTTAGACTTCAGGGATACAGGGCAGAATCAGGCCCTTCGCAGACCACCGATCACCCTGTACCTAACGCTATCATAAGATCATAAGTGATAGTAGTAGAATTAGGCCATTCGGCCCATCAAGTCTACACTGCCATTCATTCATGGCTGATCTATCTCTCCCCCCTATAACCCCATTGTCCTGCCTTCTCCCCATAACCACCTACACCCCTACTAATCAAGAATCTGTCTATCTCTGCCTTGAATATATCCACTGACTTTGCCTCCACAGCCTTCTGTGGCAAAGAATTCCACAGATTCACCACCCTCTGACTAAATAAATCCCTCCTCACCTACTTCCTAAAAGAATGTCCTTTAATTCTGAGGCTATGATCTCTAGTCCTCGACTCTCCCACTAGTGGAAACATCCTCTCCACGTGCACTCGACCCAAGCCTTTCACTATTCTGCATGTTTTAAAGCATTCTTCTAAACTCTAGCGAATATAGGTCCAGCGAATATTTCTTACACACGAGGGACAATTTACAATTTTTCTGAAACCAATTAACCTAAAAAACCTTTAGAGTACGGGAGAAACCCGGAGCACCCACGCAGGTCACGGGGAGAATGTACAAACTCCATACAGACAGCGCCCGTAGACAGGATAGAAACCCGGGATTCTGCGGCCGTGAGGCAGCGATGCCACTGCCGCGCCACCGTGCTACCCTAGGTGTGGCGTTGGTATTTCCTCACTGTCCACGCTGCTTACTCCTTGCCTCAGTCGGTATTGATTTGAGGGGGGAACTTATTGAAACTTACAAAATTCTTAAGGGGTTGGACAGGCTAGATGCAGGAAGATTGTTCCCGATGTTGGGGAAGTCCAAAACAAGGGGTCACAGTTTAAGGATAAGGGGAAAGTCTTTTAGGACCGAGATGAGAAAAACATTTTTCGCACAGAGAGTGGTGAATCTGTGAAATTCTCTGCCACAGAAGGTAGTTGAGGCCAGTTCATTGGCTATATTTAAAAGGGGGTTAGATGTGGCCCTTGTGGCTAAAGGGGCTATGGAGAGAAGGCAGGTACGGGATACTGAGTTGGATGATCAGCCATGATCGTATTGAATGGCGGTGCAGGCTCGAAGGGACGAATGGCCTACTCCTGCACCTATTTTCTATGTTTCTATGTTTCTATGATTTGGGTTCCCCACACAGCAGTGGTGTCCCAGTGCATGAAGTGTTGCCTCCACCTACTGGTCAGCCAACACTTGGGTGGGGAGACAGACTGCTGTGGCCAACGTCACTGAAGCCAGGGAGCTGAACTCCCCTGGGCCTCACGCACCAGAGGAGCCAAGAGTTTGTTTTTGCATTCCCCCCTGCTCCAGCTGCACAGCTCCTGCCAAGCTGCTAAAGTCAAGGGGCATGGAAGCAAAGGTTTAATTGAGCAGTAGAAGCTGGAAAGACTCAGCTGAAGGCAGGCAACGCTCATAACTTTCAGAGGCAAGAAAGCAGATGTGTAAAGAAAGAGTTCTGTAATGCATAAGTTTCAATTCAAACCAATCCACTCAGCAAATTACTATGCACCTATTACATGAACTCATTAAATAGTCCAATGATTTCAATAAGCAGTAACAGTGATTTTATTAAATGCCCAGCTGCAAACCATTAAAACCACACTGAAGATCACATTGTGACTATAATATAATCTAACTATTTATTTATTTCAATATTGGTAACTGTTGCTTTGATTCTACTGGGGCTGCAATGATTTGATTGCTTTTTATATATTAAATTAAAAACTTCAGCGCCACGTACATACACATAACCTGATAGAAGACGTGATGTTAAACAATACCTTCAACCCACTGAAAAAGATGAATTATTTCTCAAGGAATGAATAAAAATTAAAGCACCCGCGATGGATAAACATTGGAATAAATAAATTAAAACAAATTGGAAAACCTTTTGTGCTTCTAATTTGCCAAATTTGAGGAAGTAATTGGATTGGTGCTGGTAGCAATTCGCCTCTCTTACTGAAACATAGATAGAAACATAGAAAATAGGTGCAGGAGTAGGTCATTCGGCCCTTCGAGCCTGCACCGCCATTCAATATTATCATGGCTGATCATCCAACTCAGTATCCTGTACCTACCTTCTCTCCATACCCCCTGATCCCTTTAGCCACAAGGGCCACATCTAACTCCCTCTTAACTATAGCCAATGAACTGGCCTCAACTACCTTCTGTGGCAGAGAATTCCAGAGATTCACCACTCTCTGTGTGAAAAATGTTTTTCTCATCTCGGTCCTAAAAGATTTCCCCCTTATCCTTAAACTGTGACCCCTTGTTCTGTACATCCCCAACATCGGGAACAATCTTCCTGCATCTAGCCTGTCCAACCCCTTAAGAATTTTGTAAGTTTCGATAAGATCCCCCCTGAAGTTGAGGACCATCTGTCTACAGAATTTCTAATATAGTCTTGGAGATGTCTTTACTTAAATGCGTACCTGTCTATGTTCAATGGTTCAATGGATTCTTTATTATCGTCTGTACCAAGGTAATGTGAGATTTTTTTTTTTGCATACACATCAGTAAGATTATTTCAATACAATCCCCAGTTAAACACATAATGAATAGGGAAAGCCCACTGAGTCTATGTGGAATAGTCACTAGGTTTTGATGCCATTTCACAGTCCCAACTACAGCTGGACATAAAGACCTGTTGCAGCCGTCATCTCCATTTCGGTCGAAGATAGACACACAAAGCTGGAGTAACTCAGTGGGTCAGGCAGCATCTCTGGAGAAAAGGAATAGGTGACGTTTTGGGTCAAGACTGTTCTTCAGATGGTCTTTCCACAAACCATCTTCCTTCTCCTTGCCCGGCCAACAGGGCCGGATTTACGTATAAGCTAGACAAGCTTAAGTTTAGGGCCTCGAGATCTAGGGGGGCCTACTCACCTCGCTGCCTCACTGACCATCCGCCCACCGGGACCTCCTACTCTTTGCCCGCTGACCCTGGCCACTCCACCGCCCTCCAGCAGCCCGCAGCCGTCGCCTTACCTGCAGCCTGGACTCAGCACCGGGCCTGAAGTTTCCACGCTGCAGATTCCCACTCGCCCCTGGGTTTGACTGCTTTGGGTCCTAGTGCTAGCCCCCCTAACCCTGGTAATCTCAGTGGCTGTTCCACTGGGTCTTCCCCATTACCCTCAAACCATGTGACCCCAGCTCTTCCCCACCCACACTACAGTCCTCATACCCCCCTCCCCCCTGACCACCCACCACCCGTCCACCAGACATCGCCCCGACCTCAGTCCACTCACCTGCCTTCCTCCGGCCCCAACCCTCATCCCTGCCATAGGCCCAACACTCCAGAGCTTCAAACGGCGATCCAGGTAAGGCATCGCCTGCTCCGCGGTGAATCCAATATGTATTTTAAAACCAACTGCTTAATGATAACATACAGTAGGATCTAAAATGTCATACTGTCACTGTCGGGTAGTCATGGTCCTCTAGTTGTGGGGGTGGGGGATTGGGAGGTGGGGGCTCACAAGTGAAGTAGCTTAGGGCCTCTCTTCATCTAAATCCGGCCCTGCCGGCCATCTTCAACCTTTGTGCCCCGGGCGCACCTCCTGCGGCCAACCTTGATGCAGTGGGAAGTAAGACTCCCAACCCGTTCCTTGTATGGCGTCTCTTTCCGCCAAGTCCCTCCATCTCCTCTCCAGTTCCCGGTTCCTGGTCTTCGGGGCGAGCAGGGGCCGGGCTCGGCAGCTTCCCTCTCCCAGTGGCGCGGTGGTTGAGCCCGGCCCATTGCCGGTGTATGGGCGCGGCTCACCGCTCTCACCGGGACCTTCTGCCGCGCGTGGCTCACTGGGACCTTTAAGTTAAACTCAAGGGACTGAACTCGAGCACCCGGAGAAAGCCCACGCAGTCACGGGGAGAATGTACAAACACCGTACAGACAGTCAGGCTTGACAAAGCATCTTGGACAATACAGCTCACCACACAATGCAGGCTGGTTCCACCAAGATGCAGCACAGAACGCCACAATAGATCCTTGTTCCCTGTGGCTATCAAACTGTACAACTCCTCACCCTTCTGTTGTGGGGTAGACTGACAACCCCCCTCTCCCTCCCCAATATTCGAACATCCCCTATCTTGGACTATCCACTCGCCACTTTAATGTCATGTTTCATGTATCTTGTTGTATCGGGGTCAGTGCTGTAAAGTTTGTTCCCATCTATGGGTGCTGTCTGTACGGAGTTTGTACGTTCTCCCCGTGACCACGTGGATTTTCCGTGAGATTTCCGTTTTCCTCCCAAACTCCAAAGACGAACAGGTTTTCAGGTTAATTGGCTTGGTATGAAAATAAAATTGTAGGTTGGTGTTAATTTGTGGGGATCGGTGTGGAATTGGTCGACCGAATGGCCTGGATCTCCACTGTATCTCCAAGCTAAACTAAACTCAACTCAACTCAACTATATCAAACCTGATTCAGGCAATTTGGTTTCTTTTGCCTGCTCCACCATGTAGTAACATGGTTGATCCTTTATTTCAACAAAGCCTTTCTGAATGAACCTTACCTTGCTTTATTCCCTTAATGCCTAAAAATCTATTGATATGTAAAATGTGCAATGTAGGACAGCTACCTGGGATGTCATGTTGGCAGATGAAGCAGGGGGAATATATATTTGTTTTATTTTTGCTCAAATAGAACAAGCAAAGGTTCCTGAATCATAAATTCATGAGGGTACAGAACACTGTTTACCACAGATGTAAAAGCTATTCTAAGCTTTGGAGTGTGGATACAAATGATCAGAGCACCACTGATAGTGATAGAAGCCTGTCTAATAACTGAGAGCAGGAATACATTAGCAGGTACATATATTATGATTTGACAACTTAAGCAGACAGTTGATGGGTTGCTCGTTCTTTGTGTAAGTAACACTTATTGGGAAGAATCTGTTTCCCAATGTTGTCATCAGCAACAAAATGGATCCTTTCACAATGCGCATTAATATTTCTAATTAATCTGCAATCAATTGAGCAGGACGATAATTAGGAAATATTATTTTGTTGGTGCTACTCCACGAATGGTAAGTCAGAACACAGGAGAAGACCTTAACTGGGTACAACATCAGAAATCATTAACAAGCTTTTAATTGTCCTCATTGGATAACAAGAGCTAAGTTGATATCTATGGTATTTCTGCAGATTCTTATTGAATATTTCCTGCAGTTTATTCCCTCACATGCTTTGTTTTTGTTCATCTTCAGCATTCGTAAACACCACATCTAGATTTTCCCCCCACATAATTCTCATACCAATTCCCAATTGTTCGATTGTAAATTGGCTTAGCTCATAGTCGAGCGATGTTTTGTTTAGTTTGGTTTATTGTCACGTGTACCGAGGTACAGTGAAAAGCTTTTGTTGCGTGCTAACCAGTCAGCGGAAAGACAATACATGATTACGATCAATCCACTTACAGTGTATAGATACATGATAAAGAAATAGTGTTTGGTGCAAGGTGAAGCCATCAAATTATGTGCGATCAATTATCGTCCAAGGGCCACCATATAGTAGTTCGGCACTGCTCTCTGGTTGCAGTAGGATGATTCAGTTAGCTGATAACAGCTGGGGTGTTGCATGTTTCTGGAGGTCCCTACACCCTTCGATTTTTGTACGATTTCCATTTGCCTTTGCACCTTTCTTTTAGTATTCTTTTTCCCCAAATGAGATCAACTCTATTGGTGATGGCGCAAATTATCTCCAGCCTCCAAACCAGCCTTGATACGCTGCAGTTTGCCCACAGGTCCAGAGCAGATATCATCTCCCTGACCTTAAACTCTTCGCTAGTCGGGCGGCACGGTGACATAGCAATACTGCTTTCCAGCGCCAGAGACCTTGGGTTCGATCCTGACTACGGGTGCTGTCTGTATGGAGTTTGTCCGTTTTCCCCGTGACATGCGTGATTTATCTCCGAGATCTTTGGTTTCCTCCCACACTCCAAAGACGTACAGGTTTGTAGGTTAATTGACTTGGTATAAATGTAAACATTGTCCCTAGTGTGTGTAGGGTAGTATTAATGTGCACAGATTGCTGGTCGGTGTGGACTTGGTGGACTGAAAGGCCTGTGTCCGCATTGTATCTCCAAATGAAACCAAACCACACCAACATCAAGGACCCCTTTGTTAGACTACTATTTACTGACTATAGCACTGTCCACAACACCTTAATCCCACCCAAACTCATCTAAATAGTTCACAACCTAGTTTCCAACCTTAGATAGCATGCAAAACAAAGCTTTTCACTGTGCCTCAGTACAAATGACAATAATAAACCTAAACATTCCCCAATGCACTTTCAATAGTTGCAGTAAAAGCCCCATTGTAGAGATTCATCTTGAAACGCTGACTATCCTTTTGTATCCACAGATGCTGCCTGACCTGATGAGTTCATTCAGCAAAGATAGACACAAAATGCTGGAGTAACTCAGCAGGTCAGGCAGTATCTCCAGAGAACATGGATAGGTGACGTTTTGGGTTGGGGCCCTTCTTCAGACTGATTGCAATTGAGGGATGGGAGGGGAGAGAAACTGGAAGAGTGAAAAAAAAGGCAAATAGGAGCCAGCAACAGATGACCTTATGGAAGGAGGTTCCTGATGGGCTGACTCTTGGCTAGAGATGGTGTGAGCCCCAGAGGGATGCACTGTGGTACAACTCATCCTTGATTGTGCTGCAGGCCTTGCTGAGACAGCGTGGCGTATAAATGGAGTCAATGGAGATTTGTGTGATGGTCTGGGCTGTGTCTTTAGTTGGGCTGAGCTTTAGTTTAGAGATACAGCGCGGAAGAAATAGGTCGATTTTCTAGGCGTAAGTCAGCTTTTCCTTCGGTCCACCGGATCTGGGGGACTGACCATGGACATTTACCTGGATTATAGGCGACGACCAACAATGTCCCACACACTAGTCCTACACACTAGGGACAATATATAGAAGCCAATTAGCCTACAAACTGCAAGTCTTTGGAATGTGGGAGGAAACCGGAGCACCCGTTAAAAACCCACGCGGTCACAGAGGGAACATAAAAACTCTGTACAGACAGCACCCGTAGTCAGGATCGAACCTGGGACCTTCATGCCGTAAGGCAGCAACTCTACTGCTGCGCCACCATGCTGTCCTAAAGTTAGCAACATCTCTGTCTTTGCCTCGAATCTAACCCATAATGTGACTGGAGTTCACAAAGCCACAATGCCTATCCCACAGCTTAAATATAGCTCTGATAACATGTCAGCCCCGCCAATATATCTCTTGGTCTCTTTGACAGGATTCAAGATTAAAGGTCTTCATGTGACTGCCAGCCCCACTCTTCTATTCAGCTGTCCTCATTCGGGCATCTCCACACGGTCAGTTCAGCTCTGATCATCCGGTGGCACTCCTCTGAACTTTCCTTCCCTTTTCCTCAGTTCCAACTGTCTGCTGGTAACTACACAAAAATAATGATTTCATAATAGTTATATGGGTATATATTATTTTTCAATTGGATATTAGCCATCCCTTAAAAAACAGTGACATGGATCACTGGATATTTATAAGGCAGATTCTTGATTAGTATGGGTGTCTGGTTTTCTCCCCCGCTCCAGACGTGCAGGTTTGTAGGTTGATTGGCTTCTGTAAATTGTTCCGAGTGTGTGTAGGATAGTGCTGATGTCCGGGTTGATCATTGGTCCGCGCAGACTCAATGGGCCGAAGGGCCTCTTTCCACGCTGTATCTCTAAAGTACAAAGTAAAGTCTACTCATTGTCCCGAACATTTGATCAGACTGAAGACAGAGGGTGGATGGCAGCTTGTTGCCACTGAAATGGTGACATGGATTCCTGCTCCTTCCAATTTCACTGACATTAAAAGCATCTTAAGACTATGATCAATCACCTCCTGGGGATAGAATGAATGTTTAATCTTTTTCTCTCAACCCATACAGCACAGGGTAGCTGACAAAATGTGGGTGCATCTTTTATAACTCAAGACTAATTATTATATTTTCATATAATTGTTATTAAGGGAACTTAAAGTGCATTTCTAAAACTGAACAAGACATCTGATAACTAGAGTTTCTATTTGAGGCATCCAGCACTTCATTTGTTCTATTGAAAGGAACTTGCCCAGGTTATTTGCTTTGGGCATCTGGTGTGCTTATCATGTCTGCACAAAGTTCCTTCCTCCATGGTCAAAATGTAAAAGCCTTTAGTTTGGAAGGACGAAAGGCTTTCTTATTGAACCCTAAAGAATAATGAAAAGCCTAGAGAGAGTGGATGTGGAGAGGATGTTTCCAGTAGTGGGCGAGTCTAGTACCAGTGGGCACAGCCTCAGAATAAAAGGACGTACCTTTGGAAAAGAGATGAGGACAAATTTATTTAGCCAATGTGGTGAATCAGCGGATTCTGATGGGTCGAATGGCCTAATTCTGCTCCTGGAACTAATGAATTTATGAACTTATGAATTCATTGCCACCGATGGCTGCGGTGGCCAAGTCATTGGGTATTTTTAAAGCAGAGATTGATACGCTCTTGATTTAGTTTTTTGTTTTTGTTTATTTTTTCGTTTATTTATTAGAAGTAAGTACAATACAGTGGTACCTTTTTTAAGGTGCCAAATATATGTTGGCATGTAACATTCTATTTACAACTTCATTTTTTTTTTTTTTTTTAAAGAATTGAGAGAGAGAAAAAGAGACTAGGTGATAGAGAGTAGAAAAACGTGTAGTGTGTGTAAAGAAAGACAAAGAAAATGAAGAGAAAGAAAGAGTGAGGGAAAAAAGTAAAAAAAGAAGAAAGACAGAGAGAAATAGTAGAAAATAGGAGATAGGTGAATATTTGTATTCTTGACCCACTTTCACCCAGACTGAAACAGTTGATTTTTACGATTCAGTTGCACCACATGCATCCAAGGAGTCAATAAATGGAGACCAACTCGTTAAGAATTGGTCTGGTTTATCTATAAGGAGGAATCGCATAATCCACATTTTAACCGTTGGTATGTGTGTATTTTTCCAAAATTTGAGTATACGTTTTTTTGCTATTATTAACCCATAATTAAAAAATGAATTTTGAAATGTGTTTAATTTATTCCCGTCTCCCGTTACTCCAAGTATAATCATTTCAGTGTTAGGCTGATACGCTCTTGATTCGTAAGGGCATCTAAGGTAGAGGAGAAAAGGCAGCAGAATGGGGTTTAGAGGGAAGAGTACATCAGCCATGATCGAATAGCGGAGAAGACTCAGTGGGCCAAATGATCTATTTCTACTCCTAAGTCATATGGTCTTCAAACAAGCATTCACACACGATTGACCGTGTAAATCTGATTGCCAAGCAAGTCATAAACCAGACTTACTACTTCACTGGGTTTATAATTTACCTAATGCCAAACTAGCGTTACCAACTTTCCCACTCCCAAATAAGGGACAAACGGTAAAAATAAGGGACAAATTCCCGACGTCAATTCGTTGACCGAATCGGCCGTGGCTGGTGAATGATGAGTTGGCCCGGGTCCTGGACTGCACACAAAGCCCAGCCGGCGGGCCAGCTCAGGAGTTTTGGCCTGGTCGCGACGTTGCGCGCAAAGACCAGCTCCCCATCCAACGCATGACCCGATGATTGGCCGTGGTTATGTTTACAGTTTAGAGTTCAGAGAGACAGCGCGGAAACAGGCACTGATATCCACACCAACACCACAGCACTGGTCAAGAGAGCCCAGCAGCGACTACACCCTCTCCGAAGACTACGTAAAGCAGGTCTCCCCACTACACACCTACAAACTTTTTATAGGGGGACAGTCGAGAGCACATTAACCAACGGCATCACTTCCTGGTTCGGGAGCTGCAAGGCATACGAACGGCACCAACTTGACAGGATTGTGAAGACCGCCAGCAGGATTATTGGTGCTCCACTCCCTTTCTTGCTGGACATATACAGGAAGAGATGTATCAACAGAGCCATCTCCATCATCAAAGACCCCTACCACCCATCGCATCACATATTCTCCATCTTGCCATCTGGGAAGAGGTACAGGAGCATTAGCTGCAAAACCAGCAGGATGCTCCTCAGCTTCTTCCCGCAGGCTATAACACTGATAAACGGACTTAGCCCCCTGCCAAAGTATCGCGCACCAACCACCAACCTGGACACACTGCAGCAGCTGTCGATCGGAACGCCTGTTGATGTTTAGTAGAGAGTAGAGTGTTTAATTTAATTTGTTCATGATATATGTATTTCTATTTCTATTTACTTGTTGTTATTTGTACTGCACACTGAATGGACACTGGTTGAGCAACGTTTTTTTGTTTCCTCTGGGTATGTGAGTACTCAGGAAATGACAATAAAGATATACTGATACTGATACTGATACTGATACTTCGGACAACCAAGTCCGCGCCGACCAGCGATCCCCACACACTAACAATATCCTGCACACGGGGGACTATTTGCAATTCCTACCGAAGCCAATTAACCTACAAACCTGCACGTCTTTGGCGTGTGGGCGGGGAACCGGAGCTCCTGGAGAAAACCCACGCAGTCACATAGAAACAGGAGTGCAGGCACATTAGGTACAGGAGTAGGCCATTCATCTCTTTCAGCTAGCGCCGCTGTTCAATATGATAATGGCTGATCATCCAAAATCTATACCCCATTCTGACTTTTGCCCCATATCCCTTGATTCCCTTAGCCCAACGAGCTAAATCTAACTCTCTCTTGAAAACATCCAGTCAATTGGCCTCCACTGCCTTCTGTGGCAGAGAATTCCGCAGATTCACACCTCACGGGGAGAACGCCCGGTCTCTGCTCAGGCAGCACCTGTAGCCAGGGTGGAACCCGGCTCTCTGGCGGTGTAAGGCAGCAACCCTACCCCTGCGCCACTGTATTCTTCTTGTAAAAGGTCTCCAATCACCATCTCTCAAGGATTAAAAAGCTTTGGCTTCCACCGTATTTTATTGTAACTCACACTCTAAATCTATGGACCAGTCTCATTATCCATTTCAGCACTGGCCACGTATCTTAAACATTTCCTAAAATACTGGTTGCCAAAGTGAATATAATACTCCAGCAAGACAATTTTACAGCTTTGCATCGCTCTTTCTCTTTTTTTACTTTGATGATCCGGCAGAACAATTAAGTGCTTTGTTTATTCATTCACCGCAGTGCCTTGACATATTAAGTGCTATATCTGCTTTCAGCAAAATCTTTTCTTCATATTTCGATTAACTGTTTTTGTAAAAAGCCTTAGTCTACGCAACACCTGTGTTTACTTTCCAGTGTGTTGCTTTTTGCACTTAACCATATTGGATTTCATGCACGAGTAGTATGTCCATTTACAGATTGTATCTGCCTCCTTTGCTGGCTTTATCTACTCATTCAATTGTATCAACTCTTCGCCTCCTTCTGCAGATTGCAGATTACCATCTATGAACTTGATCATTTTGCTTTATGTCTCCGATACGCTATTGATAGAGATTGGGAAAAATAAGCAGCCCAGCATTGATTCCTGGGCGCTGCACTCAGTAACTCAGTCACCAGACATCATAGAGTCTTAGAGTCAGCGTGGAAACAGGCGCTTCGGTCCAACTTGCCCACACCGACCAACATGCGTCATCTGCACTAGTCCCACCTGCCTGAGTTTGGCACATATCTCTCTAAACCTATCCTATACATGCACCTGTCTCAATGGTTCTGACACGCTGTGACAGTACCTACCAGTGTGGTGACACAGTGGTGCAGCGGTAGAGTTGCTGCCTTACAGCGCCAGGGACCCGGATTCCATCCTGTCTATGGGTGCTGTCTGTACGGAGTTTGTTCGTTCTCCCCGTGACTTGCATGGGTTTTCTCCGGGTGCTCCAGTTCTACCCCACACTCCAAAGACGTACAGGCTTGTAAGCTAATTGGCTTGATAAAATTGTAAATTGTCTCAGGTGTGTGTAGGATAGTGTTAGTGCTGTTTGGCACGGACTCGGTGGGCCGAAGGGCCTGTTTCGATGCAGTATCTCCAAAATTAAGTCTGTGCCAGACATGATGCCACGATCAACTCATATCTGGCTGCACATTGTCCATATCCCTCCATCCCCTGCATATGCAAAAGCTTATCCATAAATCTTATGAATACCACTATTATATTTTCCACAATCACCAACCCCAGTCTCTCTCTCTCTCTTTCTCTCTCCCTACATATATAGCTTAAATTATATTATTTTTAAGACATAAATACTTATTTTAAAGAGGGAAAAGTAACAAACTCCGCACCACTATCAATTCCATTGCCCGAAGCACTTGGAGGCCCAAACAGCCTTGCACAAGTTTGATACACGTGTCTTACTGCCAACTACTTGTCTATTGTGGTGACGTGGGTCAAAGCCGCAGACAGCCCTCAGAAATACAATGATTACAACTCAGCATGCACGGGCCGACAACAGTACTGTCTGTGCTTGACACGTTGCCTTCAAAAACCACGCATTCCACAAACTTCAGGGAGCGTGGATTTTACGAGTCACAATGCATGTTCGTCTTCAACGTTAATTGGAGGCATTTCCTGCCGTTATAATCCTTTGCTCAAGCGCAGGTTCAGAGAACAACAATGACAAACACAAAAAGCAGTGACTCCCTTAAGTTAACACTGGCACATTTTATAAGCATGAACAGCCAGCATCTCTGGAGAGAAGAAATTGGCGACGTTTCGGGTCGAGTCCCTTCTTCAGACTCAAGAAGAGTTACCCCAACATTTTGTGTCTATCTTCGGTGTATAACCAGCATCTGCAGTTCCTTCCTATAAATTGAAAAGCCTAATGTAAACAGGATGGTGTAGTGATTTTCCCTTTGTAAGTAGAGGCTGGAGGTTGAATTTTCACGGAATATTATTTTTATGATCGAACGTACCGCCAAAGGATCATATTTAACCAATGAATTTATATCTGTTGGTGTTGTCCATTGGTTGGAAGAAACATTGTCACGGTGACTCAGCGGTACGGTGAGTTGCTGCCCTTACAGTGAATGCAGCGCCGGACACCCGGGTTCCCGACTACTGGGCGCTGTCTGTACGGAGTTTGTACGCTCTCCCCGTGACCTGCGTGGGTTTTCTCCGAGATCTTCGGTTTCCTCCCACACTCCAAAGACGTACAGGCTTGTAGGTTAACTGGCTTGGTAAATGTAAACATTATCCCCAGTGGGTGTAGGATAGTGTTAATGTGCGGGGATCGCTGGTCGCCGCGGACCCGGTGGGCTGAAGGGCCTGTTTCCGCGCTGTATCTCTAAACTAAACTAAACTAAACTGAGGAGCTGCCATTGACAGAGGTTTGGGAATTTCCATTTGCTTGTTTTTACTTCAGTAAATCAATGTCTAAATGAGTCCACACAGAGGACAAGTAATTTAATAACTTTCAAAATAGAGACTGAACATAATTGTAAATGTCAAGTTTTTTTTCATGTAACTTGCTTTATATTTGTAAAGTTATCATCATATTATAAAAAAAACAGCACCATTCTGGCGATACAATGTCTATTAGAAATAAATCAGGTCCACCACCGATTTACCGGCAACTACGGCACCTCCTTTAATCCAGACAAAATTATGAGAGTGCACTTGAAACCCGCCTCCTGGAAGTCCCCCCATATAACCATATAACCATATAACAATTACAGCACGGAAACAGGCCACCTCGGCCCTTCTAGTCCGTGACGAACACTTATTCTCCCCTAGTCCCATCTACCTGCACTCAGACCATAACCCTCCATTCCTTTCCAGTCCATATAACTATCCAATTTATTTTTAAATAATAAAATCGAACCTGCCTCCACCACCTTCACTGGAAGCTCATTCCACACAGCCTCCACTCTCTGAGTAAAGAAGTCCCCCCTCATGTTACCCCTAAACTTCTGTCCCTTAATTCTCAAGTCATGTCCTCTTGTTTGAATCTTCCCTACTCTCAGTGGGAAAAGCTTATCCACGTCAACTCTGTCTATCCCTCTCATCATTTTAAAGACCTCTATCAAGTCCCCCCATAACCTTCTGCCCTCCAAAGAATAAAGACCTAACTTCTTCAACATTTCTCTGTAACTTAGCTGCTGAAACCCAGGCAACATTCTAGTAAATCTCCTCTGTACTCTTTCTATTTTGTTGACATCCTTCCTATAATTAGGCGACCAAAATTGTACACCATATTCCAGAATTGGCCTCACCTTTATGCCTTGTACTATTTTAACATTACATCCCAACTTCTATACTCAATGCTCTGATTTATAAAGGCCAGCACACCAAAAGCTTTCTTTACCACCGAAAATGTTGTGCCTAGACCGGGTGAGATGGCCGATCTCGACCTCATCGGGACCTCCGCGGCCGATCGATGGGTCGAATTTGACCTCTGCGGCCGGGGCTCTGGAACTCCGACTCGGCCTGAGCCGGCAGATCCGTTCCCTTAGTCAACTTCCGCGGACGTCATCGCAGGCCCCTTGATCTGGCAAAATGGATAATATGGCAAGGCTCTGGAACCAAGGGAGCTGGAAAATCGTTTTTTATAGATATAATCTGTATTGTTACATTTCTCACCAGGATGTACTGAGAAAGACATTGAATGCCCTTATCTGTCCACCATGTGATTACTTCCCCTCAGCCAGCACGCCATAAAGTGACTGTTACAGTATTCTGTCATCAGACATTCGTCTGATACTTTTTATACTAATTTTACAGTATTAGGCCTTTGATAAGGTGTCAGGGAGAAGGGAGGAGAATGGGGTTGATAGATCAGCCACGATTGAATGGCGGAGCAGACTCGATGGGCTGAATGGCTTAATTTTGTTCCTATGGCTTATGATCTTATGACATTTGCTGCCAACCTGGTCTATGATTCTCTCAACAGCGTGTAAATGCTGAGGAGGTCTTTACACTCGGAGGGTGGTGAATCTGTGGAATTCATTGCCACCAAAGGCTGTAGAGGCCAAATCAATGGATATTTTTAAGGCAGAGATAGGTAGATTCTTGATTAGTGCGGTTTTCAGGGTTATGGCGAGAAGGAAAGGGAATGGGGTTAAGAGGGAAAGATAGATCAGCCATGATTGAATGGTGGGGTGGACTTGATGGGCTGAATGGCCTATGACTTATGACCTTATGACAGTTATGCATGGCAAATTGCTAGGGGTATCGACAGGCTTGGTGAAACATAAGGGAGCATTGGGCAAATCAAGCTCCAACTCTGAATAAAGGTACAGTGAAACTCTTTGGCTTTACATGGTGGCGCAGCAGTAGAGTTGCTATCTTACAGCGAATGCAGCGCCGGAGACCCGGGTTCGATCCCGACTACAGGTGCTGTAGGTACGGAGTTTGCACGTTCTCCCCGTGACTTGCGTGGGTTTTTTCCGAGATCTTCGGTTTCCTCCCACACTCCAAAGACATACAGGTTTGTAGGTTAATTGGCTTGGTAAATGTAAAAATTGTCCCTAGCGGGTGTCGGATAGTGTTACTGTGTCGGGATTGCTGGTTGGCGCAGAGCCGGGAGGCCGAAGGGCCTGTTTCCGCGCTGTATCTCTAAACTAAACTAAACTAATACCCAAAGTACGCAAAGAGTCCTTTCTAGCGCAAAGAATAGTCAAAAAATAAGCAAAGTGCATCTGGTGCCGACGATGTTACAAAAGTACTCATTAGAATCTAGATAAGAACCAGAGATGCTGCCTGACCCATTGTTACTCCGGCGTTTTATGTCTATTTTTTGTATAAACCATCATTTGCAGCTCCTTTACATTACATTTTAAGACATATATCGTCAATAGATACAAACTGGAAAACAATGGTTAAAAATATAATCTTAGAGGAAGCAGAGACATAGAAATAAACATTTAATTCCAGTTTTCTCAATCATTCTCCCGTAAACACTGACTCATGTTGGGGCATTTCCCACGATCCACAGTAATATTTCCAGTCTAGACAAGTAGTATTATTCCATTGTCAATCTAGACATTAGATGAGCTGGAAGTTAATCCTTGTGTTTGGTAGTCTAAACAAAAGCTAGAAACTCATTGTTCTTTTTACCAGAACCAAATGTCAGGAGAGGAAATTAGGAAATCCAACTGAATATTATTGTTTATAGTGAAGAGAACAGAACACACAAGTGGGGAAGTTAATGCTTCAGTTCTGCAGGGCATTGGTGGAGACACAATGGTTATGGGGAGAAGGCAGGAGAATGGAGTTAAGAGGGGAAGATAGATCAGCCATGATTGAATGGTGGAGTAGAGTTGATGGGCTGAATGGCCTCATATTTTGCTTGGGTAGTTTACACCCCAGCGGTATGAACATTGACTTCTCCAATTTCAGGTAGTCCTTGCTTCCTCCCTCCTTCCCCTCCCATTCCCAGCTCTCACACAGCCTGCTGTCTCTGCCTCTTCCTTTCATCTTTACAATTTACAATGATACCAAGCCAATTAACCTACAAACCCGTACGTCTTTGGAGTGAGGGAGGAAACCGGCGATTCTGGAGAAAACCTACGCAACGTACAAACTCCGTACAGATGGAACCTGCAGTCAGGATTGAACCCGGGTCTCTGGCACTGTAAGGCTGCAACTCTACCGCTGCGCCAGCGTGCCACCTATGCTGTATCTCTGAAACAATAACACCTAGTAGAAATTAGTGCCTGAGCTCACAAGGCAAGTTTGTAAATTATTGGTCAACGAGACAGCAGTCTTTTTATCGGCGTAACTTATTCAGCCCCACCAATCATTTATCTCAGCCCCCCCGACAAGGCCACGGCAGCTCCTCTCAATGTTCCAAACCGCGCATTGAGGGGACGGGACCCAATGGGTCCCACTTGGTCTAGTAACCACTATAGCTACTCATGTTATCACATTGTGTGCCATGTCAATAGTAAGTACATTTGTGGCATTAATCCTACACATTGCGCTACTAAACGATCACAGACCTTATAGAGGAGTGGTAAGATTAACTGTGGAAGAATAACAATGGCAGAGCGAGTAGGCGCCAGAGACTCGAGTTCGATCCTGGTCTCGGGTGCTGTGTGCGTGGAGTTTGCATGTTCGCCCTGCGACCACGTGGGGTTTTCTCCGGATGCCCCAGTTTCCTCCCACATCTCAAAGACGTGCGGGTTTGTGGGTAAATTTACCTCCGTAGAGAGTGGAGTTGAAAGTGGGATAGTGTGAATGGGTGATTGATAGTCAGAATGGACAGTGGGCTGAAGGGCCTGTTTGCATGCTGTATCTTTCAATCAATCAATCAATTTTATTTAATGATTGAGCTGCCAATTCACATTCTATGGCTGAAAATATATTTTCTACTTTTTGAAGTCCACTCCAGCCTTTCTGTTTGATTATAAAATGAATAATAAAATGCCTCTGTTCCCATATTTCTAAGTCCTGTAGTGTCCAACTGATTCGTGTTACATTTATCCCTGCCATGTAATATTTACAATATCACGCACGATACCTCATTATAACCCGCAGTGTTTGGCTTCCAAGAACCGTATCACAATGTGGATGAGCCGTATAAAAAGGCCACGACTACTTTTAATGCCATTTCTCTCTCTGCGGCCCATTAATACATTACATGATTTTTAGCTATGTCAAAATCAGTACAGTAAATCTGCCAGCATGGATTTTTTCTTTCGCAGTGTATTGTTGCCATTGCCAAATGGTGCATTCTGCTCTTCTGCTTCATTTCTGGTACATATTGCACATATTACACGGTGCAATAGAGAAACAAAGAAATAACCCTGTTCAATAATCTCGTTAGTGGTAAATACACCATAGAACAAAGAATTTAGCTGATTGATTGATTGATACTATCACACATGGCATTTCACAGTGAAAGTCGTTGTACCCAAAGTGTGCAAAAAGTCGCCATTTGTAATATTTTATTTCGTTTAGTTCAGAGATACAACGTGGAAACAGGCCCTTCGGCCCACCGGGTCCGCACCAGCGATCCCCCACACATTAACACATTAGCATATGGAGAACATGCAAACTCCACACACACAGCACCGAGACCAGGATCGAACTCGAGTCTCTGGCGCCTACTCGCTCTGCCATTGTTACACATACAAGGGACAATTTTTACATTTACCAAGCCAATTAACCTACTAACTTATACGTCTTTGGAGTGTGGGAGGAAAACGAAGATCTCGGAGAAAACCCACATAGGTCACAGGGAGAACGTACAAACTCCGTTGAGACAGCACCGTAGTCGAGATCGAAGCACGGAGAATGAACGTAGAGGGTATGTCGGAGCTCGGGGACATCTCTTAGCGACTCGTACTGCTAACGGCAGGTACTCGGGAAGACTCGCTAATGGCAGGTAAGAATGGGAAGACTCGTGAAGATTTTTCAACGTGTTAAAAAATGTCCACGAGAGCCCCGGGTACCGACGAGTGGCCATTACCGTAAATCTCCGAGTTGGAATCAGGGCAAATTCAGGAGAACTCTTGGAATGAACTCGTACTGTGGGACAAGGGTTTAAAGCAGCAACTCTACCGCTGCACCACCGTGACTATCCTAATGTGCTGACAAAGTAACAAGTGTTGAGTCTAGTCCACAGTAGTCCCTCTTAGTTCTCTCGCCCGCCCCCCCCCCCCCCCCCCCCCCCCCCCCCCCCCCCACGCTGGGTCCCTGTTTGTTCTCGCCCGACCTCGACCGACGTCCAGCACCCACCTCCTGTTTGACCTCCGCGGTTGGCACCCACACGATGCCAACTCTGTCTCCTTTGGACGCGAACATTGATTTCTCTCCTCAATGTATTCAGAGGCATAACTTCCACAGCCCCCTGGGGTAGAGAAATTCCTAACTCTCACAGCACGTGAGCTGAAGTGTGACTAGTTTTAGAATCTTCAGCCAAGGGAAACGTGTTATAACTATCATACTCCCAAAAAATTGCACACATGTCAATTAAATCATGAAGACAGCACAGTGGCACAGCGGTAGAGTTGCTGCCTGCCTTGCAGCGCCAGAGACCTGGGTTCAATCATGACTACGGGTGCTGTCTGTACAGAGTTTGTACATTCTCCCCGTGACCCGCATGGGTTTTCCCCGAGAGCTCCGGTTTCCTTCCACGCTCCAAAGACGCACAGATTTGTAGGTTAATTGGCTTCAATAAAATTGTAAATTGTCTCTAGTGAGTAGGACAGTGCTATTTCACTGGGTGATTGCTGGTCGGCATGGACTCGGTGGGCCGAAGGGCCTGTTTCCATGCTGTATCTCTGAAGACTAAAGTCTGAAGAAGGGATTCGGTCCGAAACGTTGCCTATTTCCTTCGCTCCATAGATGCTGCCGCACCTGCTGAGTTTCTCCAACATTTTTGTCTACCTTCTAAATCAAACACATTAGAATAAGATCTTCCATTTTCAGTCTTCTAAATTCAAAGAAATATAAAAGTAGCCCACTCAATCTCTATTCATCCAATGTTTATTCCCCCCACACCACAGAATATTCTGACTTTTAAATCAAACCTATCTCTGATTTTGATGAGTCATTTATTTTGCAAATGCTTTGGGTAAAATGCCTGTAGTCCCTTTAGCATATTCCTTATTTTTCTCCCAGGTCAGGTCGGGGGGAGTTCCCACGGTCACGGGTACCATGTAACCCCGTGCTACCTGCTCCATAGTCGGATAGTCAGCAACTAAACCGTCTCCCCCACCTGGTTTGCCAGGTGAGGAGGGGGCTGTGGACCCCCAGCAGGACCATAAACAAGACCTGTCAAAGGGCGGATGAGCTCCTAGCGAGTCAACGGCCATCCATACTTCAGTAGAAGTTGCGATCGCGATCGTACATAGCATTGTGTGGCACCGTGCCTGTTGATGTTTTCAACGATGATGATGATGATGATAATGTCACCTTGCCCGTAATATTACCTTGGCTAAACTCTCTATTAGTTCCTTATGTTAATCCACATTGTTATTGAGCCTTATTTTCCCCCTCTATGCCCTGTGGCCCAGCTGGATTTGCACACTTGTGTAAGGGTGTCAGGGGCCATGGGGAAGAGAATGGGGTTGAGAGGGAGAAATAGATCGGCCAATGGTGGAGTAGGTTTGATGGTCTAAGTGGCCTAATTCTGCTCCTAGAACTAGAATTCATGAGCATTTCTCCTGCTTCCCCCTCCCCCCACTCCCGTCCACTTCCACATATAGTCTTTAAGAGGGAACTGCAGATGTTGGAGAATCGAAGGTTACACAAAAAAGCTGGAGAAACTCAGCGGGTGCAGCAGCATCTATGGAGCGAAGGAAATAGGCAACGTTTCGTGCCGAAACGTTGCCTATTTCCTTCGCTCCATAGATGCTGCTGCACCCGCTGAGTTTCTCCAGCCTTTTTTGTGTAACCTCCACATATAGTCATTCACATATATGTCTATATATATATTCATATATAGACATATAGTCTGGCTTGACAATTTTCACCTCTTCTATCTTTATCTCACACTGCCCTCACCTGCCCATCAAAACCATCCCTCGCCTGTATCCACCTTTCACTTGCCAAGGTCTATCCTGTCCCCATCTCTCTTCCAGCTTTCCCCCCCAATCCCCAGCCACCATCATCTGTCTGATGAGGAATTCTGACGCAAAATTCAAGAGAGCATTCAAGAGAGTTGGATATACCATAGCTCATGGGAATCAATGGATATGGGGAGAAAGCAGGAATGGGGTACTGATTCTGGATGATCAGCCATGATCGTATGGCGGTGTAGGCTCGAAGGGCCAAATGGCCTACTCCTGCACCTATTTTCTATGTTTCTATGTTTCTAAAAGATGACCTATCCATGTTCTCCAGAAATGAGATACTCCAGCAGTATACGTCTTTTTCGTAGAAACCAGCATCTGCTGTTCCTTGTGTCTCCACTATTCTGTTTACGGCCTTGAGTTTATTCCTACTGCTATTGAGTTTGCGTTGTCCTCAATCCAAACCCACCAGCACCTCGACAATCTCATTACTTAAAAGTCTGCTCTGTGGGGTGGAGAATTCCTGTAGAGGGCAGTCATACAGGGATCATTGTAGTTGCTTTCTAGTTTGTGACACTGTGGTCATAAAGATAATGAATCGTCAGATCAATAAAAGTCACAAAAAGTGATTAGCAAAGGCTTCTAAAGAAACCCCTGTAAAGCAGGAACATTTCTGAATAATGATCTGAATTTGTTCCAGTGATTTTTATAAAGTTTCAGAAATAAACACTTACTTGATGAGTAGAGTAAATTGTCATAGTCATATAGAATGGAAACAGGCAGTCCCACCTGCCTGCGTTTGGCCCATATCTCAACCCGAAACATCGCCCATTCCTTCTCTCTGGAGATGTTGCCTGTCCCGTTGAATTTCCACAGCACTTTGTGTCTATCTTTGGTGTAAACCAGCATCTGCATCTTCCTATATCTTAGAAAGAATATAGAAAAACTGGATAGGATTCGGAATCATTTTGCAAAATGATATTGAAAGTCCAAGGGTATAGAGTATCAGGAGAGAATGAGGAAAACAGATTCTTTACATCTCCATTAACAATTGTATCTAAATTATTATTTGTTTTTTTTTACTTAGCCTTAAACGTAGACCACCAATAAATGTATTGGTTCCTTCGAAGGACATCTGATCCATCATTTATGTGCTAGATCTATAATACAAATCTTATGCTCTTTACTCTTTAAGGGCAACACGGTGGCGCAGCGGTAGAGTTGCTGCCTTACAGCGTTTACAGTGCCAGAGACCCAGGTTCGATCACAACTGTGGGTGCTGTCTGTACGGAGTTTGTGCGTTCTCCCGTGATTGTGTGGGTTTTCTCTGAGATCGTCGGTTTCCTCCCACACTCCAAAGTGGCTTGGTATAAAATGTAAATTGTCCCTGGTGTGTGTAGGATAATGTTAATGTGCGTGGATCACTGGTCGGTGCGGACTCGTCGGGCCGAAGGGCCTGTTTCCGCGCTGTATCTCCAATTCAGAACCTAAACCTAAGATTTAGGAAATTTCTCAAATTTGAGCATAAGAAGAAGGATTAAATTAGCAGGTCATCAAATAAGCAACAAGTGGCAGAAAGAACAGGAATGTGCTGAATCAAATATAATGTACGGGTTTAAAAGAAAACATATTTATTTAGTTCCTTTCACAGTAGGAGGGAAACCCATATGGTGACCAGAACTGCACACAATATTCAAAGTGCTCAACACGGTATTGCTGTCTTGAGTACTGTTCAAGTGGTGTTACTGTCAAAGTTAAACAAGCTTGACTGTCAGCAAAGTCTCACAAGCAACACTGACATAATGTTCAGGAAATCTTACATAAAACTATCTGAAGAAGGGTCTCGACCCGAAAGATCATCCATTCTTCATTCTCTCTGGAGATGGTGCCTGTCCCGCTGAGTTACTCCAACATTTTCGTCGATCTTTGGTGTTAAAACCAGCATAGAAACATAGAAACATAGAAATTAGGTGCAGGAGTAGGCCATTCGGCCCTTCGAGCCTGCACCGCCATTCAATATGATCATGGCTGATCATCCAACTCAGTATCCCGTACCTGCCTTCTCTCCATACCCCCTGATCCCCGTAGCCACAAGGGCCACATCTAACTCCCTCTTAAATATAGCCAATGAACTGGCCTCAACTACCCTCTGTGGCAGAGAGTTCCAGAGATTCACCACTCTCTGCGTGAAAAAAGTTCTTCTCATCTCGGTTTTAAAGGATTTCCCCCTTATCCTTAAGCTGTGACACCTTGTCCTGGACTTCCCTAACACCGGGAACAATCTTCCTGCATCTAGCCTGTCCAACCCCTTAAGAATTTTGTAAATTTCTATAAGATCCCCTCTCAATCTCCTAAATTCTAGAGAGTATAAACCAAGTCTATCCAGTCTTTCCTCATAAGACAGTCCTGACATCCCAGGAATCAGTCTGGTGAACCGTCTCTGCACTCCCTCTATGGCAATAATGTCCTTCCTCAGATTTGGAGACCAAAACTGTACGCAATACTCCAGGTGTGGTCTCACCAAAGACCCTGTACAACTGCAGTAGAACCTCCCTGCTCCTATACTCAAATCCTTTTGCAATGAAAGCTAACATACCATTCGCTTTCTTTACTGCCTGCTGCACCTGCATGCCTACCTTCAATGACTGGTGTATCATGACACCCAGGTCTCGCTGCATCTCCTCCTTTCCCAATCGGCCACCATTTAGATAATAGTCTGCTTTCCCGTTTTTGCCACCAAAATGTATAACCTCACATTTATGCATCTGCAGTTCCTTTGTACACAAAAGTATCAGTTCCAGGCCAGTTTGATTTCTCCTGCGCTTCTGTGAACATTGCCACTGGCAGCAGTGGAGGCCAAGTCACTGGGTATTTTTAAGGTGGAGATCGGCAGGTTGTTGATCAATAAGGGCGTCGAGGGTTATGGGGAGAAGGCAGGAGAAGGTGGTTGAGAAGGAAAGATAGATCATCTATGACGGAATGGCAGAATAGACTCGATGGACCGAATGGCCTGCTTTTTGCTCCTATGACTTGTGAATTTATGAGCATGTTATACAGATGGGGTACTGAGTTGCGAAGAGGACATGAAGACAGCACAAGAAGATATAGAAAGGTTATGTACTGTAAGTGATGAAGTGGTGCAATGAATCTTTCTATTTCTACCACCAAGGACAGTTGGGTTTAATAGCTCTTCTGAAAGGACTTCAGTGCCACCTCAAGGTTCAGTAGTGGGATTTGAAACCACAACTCACCAACTCAGGCAAGACCAACTAGCTAAGCCAGAGATAAAACAGTTGCCCTCTGGCTTCTGACTCCGATATTCTAAATGCCAATATGCTGCAAAAGGTCCATATATACCACTGTCAATGTTAAATCCTTTTTATTTATTTATTTATTTTATTATTTATTTCGAACAGAATAAAAGAATAAAAAGCAAGTGTGTAACAGCATACAAAAAACAAAACACAAATATTTACAAAGTGCAAACAATAAACAATATCTATAAATAAATGAAATTGTATGTGTCCGAAAAGGAGCAGGAAGGAGCCAAAGCTAATTAATTCCCACCCCTTAATATCCTTAATATTATTGCGTGACCAGACTGATTCCTGGGATATCAGGACTTTCATATGAAGAAAGACTGGATAGACTTGGCTTGTATTCGCTAGAATTTAGAAGATTGAGGGGAGATCTTATAGAAACTTACAAAATTCTTAAGGGGTTGGACAGGCTAGATGCAGGAAGATTGTTCCCGATGTTGGGGATGTCCAGCACAAGGGGTCACAGTTTAAGGATAAGGGGGAAATCTTTTAGGAACGATATGAGGAAAACATTTTTCACACAGAGAGTGGTGAATCTCTGGAATTGTCTGCCACAGAAGGTAGTTCAGGCCAGTTCATTGGCTATATTTAAGAGGGAATTAGATGTGGCCCTTGTGGCTAAAGGGATCAGGGGTATGGAGAGAAGGCAGGTACTGGATACTGAGTTGGATGATCAGCCATGATCATATTGAATGGCGGTGCAGGCTCGAAGGGCCGAATGGCCTACTCCTGCACCTATTTTCTATTTTCTATGTTTCTATGAAAGATGAGCTTTCTATAGAATGCAAGGTCTTGCAGATGCTGGTTTACAAAAAAATAAGACGCAACATGCTGGAGTAAATCAATGGATTAAGCAGCATCTCTGAAGGGCATGGATAGGCGCATATATAATTATAGACATGGATAATATATAATAAATAAATAATTAATTAATAACCACATATCTGTAGAAGTGTCCCGACCTTAAACATCATTCATGCATGTCCTTCAGAGATGCTGCCTGACCCACTGTGTTACTCCAGCATTTTGTGTCTTTATGAATTTTCCTTATGTGTTTCAATAAGTTCAAAGGATTAATCAAGAGTTTTCATAGAAGGCAAAACAAGAAAGTGTATAAACTGTAGAAAACAAAATGGATTGAGGAAACATTTGGGTCAAAAATAGTATTAGGGAGAAAACAATAGGGGAAAAAAGAGCAAAAGGGCACGGTGGTGCAGCAGTAGAGCTACTGCCTCACAGCGCCAGCGACCCCAGTTTGATCCTGACTGTGGGTGCATTACTGTGTGGAGTTTGTACGTTCTCCCTGTGACCTGCGTGGGTTTTCTACGAGATCTTCGGTTTCCTCCCACACTCCAAAGACACGCAAGTTTGTTGGTTGTACACAGCAGCATCTATGGAGCGAAGGAAATAGGCAACGTTTCGGGCCCAAAACCCTTCGTTGCCTATTTCCTTTGCTCCATAGATGCTGCTGCACCCGCTGAGTTTCTCCAGCATTTTTGTCTACCTTCGATTTTCCAGCATCTGCAGTTCCTTCTTAAACAAGTTTGTTGGTTAATTGGCATGGTATAAATGTATAAATGTAAATTTATCCCTTGTGTTTGTAGCGTGTATCGCTGGTGTGTGCGGGCTCAGTGGGGCAAAGGGCCTGTTTCCGTGCTGTATCTCTAAACTAAACCAAACTCGTTTGAGTGGGGTTTATAATGTTCTTTAATTACATCAGTATAGGAATGTAAAAGATAGAACATTGTTATACACTCTAGTGTAGGATAAATTACAGGAGCATCATGAATTAGTGTTTCTTGTCTATTTAATGGCCCTGCAACTTCTTCATTGGGATAAAGAGTTAAAAAAAAATCAATTTGATTGCAGCCACCAAGATATTAAATCAGCACAATTAAAGCTGATGTTTGGTTATTTAAAAGGTTGTTAAAGCTTGCCACAATGATTATACAATCTGCAGCTTATAGTCCATGATTCATTACTGCTGTTTGGAGGGACAAGAGGAAGAACGAGCTTCAAGGTTATTTTCTATTCAAGGGATCGAGCAACATGTTGCTCGTGTTCTTTGAATATTTTTAATATACTCCTGCTGCATGTTGAAATGTATTATTAGACAATGTGCAAGAAGGAACTGCAGATACTGGTTATACACTGAAGATAGAAACAAAATGCTGGAGTAACTCAGCGGGTCAGACAGCATCTCGGGAGAGAAGGAATTGGTGACGTTTCTGGGCGTCACCCTTCTTCAGACTTGAGGAGATATTGCAATACATAAGGTCATAAGGTGATAAGTGATCGGAGCAACATTAAGCCATTCGGCCCATCAAGCCTAGTCCATCATTCAAATGTCTAACTCTTCCTCCAAACACCATTCTCTTACCTTCTCCCCGTAGCCCCTGACATCCATACTAATCAAATCAGTACATCTTCGGTGTATCTATCTTTGGTGTATAACCAGCATTTGCAGTTCCTTCCTATGCATTTTGTCTGCTCCACTGCAAAATCTCTTAACGTCTGAAGAAGGGCCTCGACTCGAAACATCGCCCATTCCTTCTCTCCAGAGTTGCTGCCTGTCCCGCTGAGTCACTCCAGCATTTTGTGTCTATCTTCAGATGTTTAATAACAATCTAGGATCTAAAACTATTTTTGATAGATGAATGGACTCTTAATGGCAGGCCATCCCTTTTCTAGAGTTAAGTGTAAACTTTAAAATAAGCTTTACTCAAAGTTAAATAAATTCAATTTCCCGACAATATAAACTGCTGAGGGTTGGGTATGAAAATACTTCTATTTTATTATTCATCATTAAGGGAGCTATTTTCAAGGAGGATGAAACAAGTACTAAGCGAGTGTTGTTCGAATAATGATACAATAGTACTTTATTGTCAATAGACAATAGACAATAGATGCAGGAGTAGTCCATTTGGCCCTTCGAACCAGCGCCGCCATTCACTGTGGTGAGATTCCCTCTCCTGTCAATCACGCCATGAAGGCCACGCCCCTTTTGGTGGGTGGTGGGAGGTGGGAGGGACTATAAAACCCAGAAGTGTGGGCGTGGCTCAGTCTCTGCAAGATGGAGGAGGGAGAGGTCACGACACTGTCTTTAGTGGCCTTGCACCCTGCTTGAAATGGTATGAAACTGCACTTGAATTTGGTGGCCTTGCACCCTGCTTGAAGTGGTAAGAAACTGCACTTGAATTTGATGGCCTTGCACCTTGCTTGAAATGGAATTTCAAGGAATAGCTGTGAGTCAATTGCCAGCCCGCCAACCGTGAGTGAGTGAGCTGCCAGCACAACAGGCTTGAGTGACTGAGCTGCCAGCCCAAGAATCCATTCGGCCCACAATGTCCATACTAGCCCTCTGGAGACCAGTCCCTTCAGCCCAAAACACCCATACTAATGCCCCAGAAAGAGTAACTCAGCGGGCCAGGCAGCATCTCTGGAGAGAAGGAATGGGCGACGTTTCTGGTCGACACCCTTCTTCAGACTGCGAGTCAGTGGAGAGGCCGACATAGAGATATTGAGTGATAAGGTGTGAAAACACAGCGAGCTGGAGGAATTCCAGAGGCGGAGCAGTGAGAGAGGGTGCTGCAGAACTCTCGTCGGAGGGAGGAGGAGAACTTCTTCATAACTTAAGGAGATTTCACCGTGCTCTGTGAAGGGATTATAAAGGAAGGCACTATCGCAAGCCCTGCCTCATGGAATAAAGAAAAGTCAAAGCACATGAACTGCAAGCAATGACAGATGGCCAAGTCATGTAAATATTTTAGGGGATTTTTCCACCACATAATTATGTTGAAGAATTAAACATTCATGGCCTGTGAATAGATTCAGTAGCATACGTTTCCATGACATGATACTGCTACATAGTGATAGCCAGGGATTTATCACTGAGCTGATGTTTTCCCTTAGGTATGTGGCAATTCCCTCCATACTTGTATGTGTAATTATAATCTGTGTTCTTGTAATGCAGGTGCATTACATATGATTAATTCAAACTGTTCTTTACCTTCCAGGCACCCATGAAACTACATGGGGGGTTTTGACCTCTTCTAACTCCTTGGTGATTTGACCTCTACACTCATGCCATAGATAATGGAGATATTTCCTGGGGGGGGGGAGCGTTAACCTTGTATGTAACATTCATTCAACAATCATCACCATGAGATTCTGTGTTGTTGCAGACATAAGCTAGTGGTGCCTTAGGGCACACCACAGAATTCCGTTCGAGTGCGTACTGCGCTGTGCTGTTTAGTTGTGCCACGTGTTGTGGCTACATGTGCCTGCACTGGAATCGTTGAGAGTTGAGATGTGCTGAATTGAGAACAGATTGAGGCTGCGCATCTGGGGAATATTTAGTACCTACGAGCAGATGTGATCGTCAATGACGGCAAGATGTGCGGAGAGCAAAATGGGGATTACTAGTTTCCAGTCTTTGATCGAGGCAGCGGCCAATGTTTTTGTGGTAAGGGTTCGTTCGCTCGTGCGGCAGACTCGCCCACTGTCGGCTTCTGTCGCCGTTCGACACGTTGACGGAATTGTCGCCTGACGCGTCACTGAGCGCATCGAGTCGTCGCTTCCAGGGATCGCCACAAGGAGGTTTCTGTCATGATCCCCGTGGTAAGGGTTATCCAGTGGCATTAAAACACGTTGGTAACATTGGTCTTTAACTTTGAAAAGTTCAAAGGGGTAACACGGTGGCACAGCGGTAGTGTTGCTGCCGTACAACGTCAGAGACCCAGGTTCGATCCTGACTACGGGTGCTGTCTGTATGGAGTTTGTACGTTGTCCCTTAGCCCTGCGTGGGTTTTCACCGGGAGCTCTGGTTTCCTCCTACACTCTAAAGACGTACAGGTTTGTAGGTTCATTTTTGTGTACCTTTGTAGGTTAATTGGTTTGGTTAAATTGTAAATTGTCCCTAGTGTGTGTAGGATAGTGTTAGTGTGCGGGGATCGCTGGTCGGCGCGGACATCGGTGGACCAAAGGGCCTGTCTCTCTGAACTAAACTTAACTAAAAGACACAAAGTGCTGGAGTAACTCAGCAGGTCAGGCAGCATCTCTGAAAGACATGGGTGGGCAACATGGGTTTCGGGTCAGGACCCTTCTTCAGTCTTATTGTTATAGAGGGGGGGAAAGTTGAGAAAATAAATGGGGTCCTTGAATCTACTTTAAAAAGTTTGTTCTGTCCTGAACGCACATGACTGTGTAAAAGGCCTGTCCCACTATATGAGGTAATTCAAGAGTTCTCTCAAGTTTTCCCCCGAATCGAACTTGGAGAATGTCCATAGCGGGTCCATAGGAGTTTGTGAATGTCTTGTAACGGCTCGTACGAGTAAAAAGTAACAAGTTTTTTCATCACGAGAATTTTTTTACTCGTGGACATTTTTCACAGTTGAAAAAACGTCACGAGTTTACCCGGATTTCCTGAGTACCTACCGTTACTCGTATGAGCTGCTACGGGACATCCACGAACTCCTACGGACATTCTCCGAGTTCGAATCAGGGGAAAACTTGGGAGAACTCCTTGGTTACATGGGTTATGCATCCTTCTTGGCCACGCACAGAGTCTTTTGCACAAAGTTAGGGATTCGGGGACCAGAGGACATTGGTTTACGGTGAAAGGGAAAATATTTAGTAGGAACCTGAAGGATAACTTTTTAATACAAAGGGTGGTAGGTGTATGGAACGAGTTGCCAGAGGAGGTAGTTGAGGCAGGTAGTATTGTGACATTTAAGAAACATTTAGGCAGGTACATGGATAGGACGGGTTTAGAGGGATATGGACTAAATGTAGGCAGGTAGGACAAGTGTAGATGGGACATATTGGTCAGTACGGGAAAGTTGGGCCGAAGGGGCTGTTTCCATGCTCTATGACTGCCTGACTCTATAACATGTGCAGTCATTAACAGACCACAGAATTCTTTTTATCCCCAACCATAACAGAACATATGCGGTCCTTTACCAAGGAAAGTAATATCATATGCATCAGGCGTTAATTAACTGTAATATACATGTCATGTTTCTTTTATAAAATATAGTTATGATTCTATTTGCTGTCAGTGCTGCGTTAATTTGGCACGGCAAACGTGGTTTATTGACTTCTTAGTTAATGGTCAACAAGCAGTAGAACCATAATGTGGGCCGTAATCAAAATGGTCGAGAACCGCGCAGCTTTTATGGGTAGAATTGATTCCTTGTAAGTGGAAAATCCCATTAGATAATTGAATTCCAATGCACCGCACATTTATGAAATCGTTTACGTGTGGAAAGAATAATGAGCTCTTTTCTCCTCAAGAAATTAGATGTTTTTTGAGTAGCTTCAACTAATCACCTGTGTCAAGGCTAATGGCTTAGATGGGGTCTGAAGCATATTTCTGGTCTTTTGCCACAAGCCTGTCCCATTAAGTCCACTGACTAGGGTGTCCTGTGGTGAAGTATGTTCAATGGACACCTAGGATGAATCTGATTCCAATTACTGTTTGGTGAGCAGATTTTACATAGTACCAGGTATTGGTAATTTCTTAGCTACAATCAATTAAACAGCATGTCCCATGTGCTATTGCCATTTTGGCCAGTTTTGTGGCCTTGAGACTTAGACTAACAATACAATGAAATGCTGTGCACCTCCCCTCTAAATCAGCCGTTGTTATATGATGGCATTGTTATGTGTCCTCCTCATTAAAAAAAACACCTTGTGTTGCTGGTTGGTGCAAACTCAATGGGCCGAAGGGCTTGTTTCCGCATTGTATAACTAAACTAAACTACTGTCCCCTGTAGGAAGGAATTGCAGATGCTGGTTAAATTACGGTCCTTCCCCTCTTTTATCAAGATACTGAACGGTCCTTCCATAAGCTAGGGTACCATTCAATTCACCTCTACCCCATTGAAGACATTGGACTTTGTCTATGGAACTGAAGTGCTACAACGTGAGAACTATGTTCTGCACCCTGTATCTTCCCCTTTATACATTATACTTAACTTTGAGCAGATTGTGCTTTTGTATGGTACACCTGATTTGTTTGGAAAGCATGCAAAATAAAGCTTTTCACCGCACCTCGCTATATGTGACAATAATAAACTTAAACCCAACTCTAAATCTTCCCTGCCTAGATCTTTACAGCACTTTTTATCACCACTAATACACTGTTTTTAAATTGCGCCTTTGACTAAATATACCTCTTTCACTAAACATCTCCACTATTACTGTTTAATACTATTGTTACTTAGCGCTCTATGTTAAAGATATCCACCGTGTACAGATGCATGATAAATGGAATAATGTTTGGTGTAAGATAACATCCAGTAAAGTCTGATTAAAGATAGTCCAAGTGTCTTCAATCAGGTAGATGGTAGCCAAGGACTGCACTTTATTTGGTGATAGGATGGTTCAGTTGCCTGATAGCAGCTGGCAAGAAACTATCCATGAATCTGGAGGTGTGCGTTTTCACATCTCTGCACCTCTTGCCTGATGGGAGAGGGGAGAAGAGGGAGAGTCCAGGGTGAGACTGGTCCTTGATTATACCGGTGGCCTTGCCGAGGCAGTGTGGTGTAGATGGAGTCAATGGAAGTCAAGTCTGGGAAAGACTGTCAACTGCCCTTCCCTGAACGTAAGACCCTGAAGGACTTTCCTGAACCAGATAGATGTTTACAATAATCGAGTAGTTTATTTTATTGACATTAAATATTCGTGGTATTATGGTGAGATTTGAGCGTGATTGGCTCAAACAGTGCTCCAGGTCTCTGGATTTAGTTCCATAAGTTATCCACGGCTCTCTTTGTAAACAGTACGTGAAGCCCTGGAACTGACCGTCTAAGCACCAGGTGAGATTTATCAGCTGTAATGTAGCATTCAAGGCCCCAAGCTCTTCAGTGGTTGAAATGTACATTCAGATGTATATCAGCACACAGAAGGATCGGCACGGTGGCGCAGCGGTAGAGTTGCTGCCTTACAGCGCCAGATACCCAGGTCTGATCCTGACTATGGGTGCTGTCTATGTGGAGTTTGTGCACTCTCTACTTGTGACCACATGCGTTTTCTCCAGAGTTTCCTCCCACACACCTGAAACGCACAGATTTGTATGTTAATTGGCTTCTATAAAATTGTAAATTGCCCCTAGTGTGTAGGGTAGTGCTAGTGTACGGGGTGATCAGCGGTTAGCTCGGACTGGGCGGGCCCAAGTACTGTTTCCACGCTGTATCTCTAAGGTATAAAGTCTAAAGTCTAAACACACCTCCACAAGCCTTACATAAATATTAGTGAAGGCCTTATAGAAATGACAGATTAAGTAAAGAGGTGCATGTAGTAGTTACATTAAAGTGCAATTATTCTCTGTTCTAATGCTGTATTACAATATATATTGGCTTAACAGTGTAAGGTTTCTAGTCAATGGACCATAATGAGATACTCAACATGATCATCAGGTAGCAAGTGTGCAGATGCTGTCAAGGTGCAGCGAGGGAGAGGTTTCTCACAATGTGCAGGATTGTGTGGATTGCAGATAAAGTATTTCTAGATGATGGGTTTATTTTGAATCCACTGACCAAGGAGTGCTGGTCTATCAGCTGCTGGTTAATAGCTGTGGCCTTTTCCCACGTCAGTTTTGCAAATGATCTTCTGTATCCTCATAAGTGACAGGAGCAGAATTAGGCCATTCAGCCCATCAAGTCCATTCCGCCATTCAATCGTGGCTGGTCTATCTCTCCCTCTCAAACCCCATTCTTCTGCCTTCTCCCCATAACCCCTGACATCTGTACTATTCTTGCTGGTCTGGCTTCATCCAGTAACTGGTTCTCAGCTCCAGTCAACTCAGGCACTCGTGCCCATTGAGAGTTTCTGCTGAGGAAGCTCGCAGGTCTACTGGAGCAGGCGAGTGTTCATTACCATTCCTTCCCAGCTGATTATTGGGACCAGTTTCGATTTGTAGTCAGTCTGAGCTGCCAAGGCATAATCGGACACAAACCCTGCTCCTGGTGTTCATTCTTGGATCTGCTGCTCTCGGGGAAAGTGGGAGAGAGATGTTGTGCTTATAGTGGTGAATCACTTCCATCTGTATATATGTATATATGTATGTAGCGCCGTAGAATTTGTGCACCTATTCCCCCCCCCATCTCCCTTCTGTTTTGTTTTCTGTTTCTTGTTTTTTGTGTAAAATTGTATGTATGCACTGAGTACGAGCAGCTTTCAGTTTCACTGTACATGTATAGTGACAATAAATGGCATATCTATCTATATCTATCAGTGGAATTCATTGCTACAGACAAGTGGAGGCCAAGTCATTGATCATTTTCCACTCCCTACACACTAGGGGCAATGCTCAGCGGCCAAATGACCTACAAACCCGCACGTCTTTGGGATGTGGGAGGAAACCCACGCGGTAACAGGGAGGACGTACAGGCTCCACGCAGCCAGTGCCTGAGGTCGGAATCGAACCTGGGTCTCTGGCACTGTGAGGCAGCTGCTCTATCAGATGCTCCACTGTGCCACCACATCTGGTAACTTCCTGGCACACTTTCTGCACATTGCTTTCATATATTTCTAATAGATCTGAGGAAAATGACTCATTCTTGCATGGCAAAGTTCATGACCACATACTTATCTATATTGAAATTTATTTGACACTTAGAAATTTGCCCAAATTCCGATATAATCTTCAAGCATGATTTCACACCCTCTCAACTTAACATTAACTTGTTCACTCTCTGGCTCTGCTCTGTATCCCTTCCTGCAGATATATCCTAAATAGGGTGGCACAGTGGCGCAGTGGTAGAGTTGCTGCCTTACAGCTCCAGAGACCCAGGTTCGATCCCGACTACGTCTGTATGGAGTTTGTACATTCTCTCATGACAGCATGGGTGTTCTCCGAAATCTTCAGTTTCCTCCCACACTCCAAACACGTACAGGTATATAGGTTAATTGGCTTGGTATAAAGGGCCTGTCCTACTGTACGAGGTAATTCAAGAGTTCTCCTGAGTTTCCCCTGATTCGAACTCGGAGAATTACGGTAATAGCCGCTCGTAGGTACTCGGGGCTCTCGTGGACATTTTTTAACATGTTGAAAAAACTTTTCCCGAGTACCTGCCGTTAGCGTTTCGAGCCGCTAAGAGACGTCCCGAGCTCCGACGTACCCACCACATACATTCTACGTACTTACCACGAGTTTGATTTTTTTTTTAAACTCGGGAGAGCTCTTGGGTAAACTCGTATAGTGGGACAGGGCCTTAAGTGTAAATTGTTCCTAATGTGTGTAGGATTGTGCTAATGTGCGGGGATCGCCGGTCGTGAGACTGTTTCCGTGCTGTATCTCTAAACTAAACTAAACTATCTATAAAACAAAAGTTTTATACCTCGAAATATCTCAAATTTTCTCTTTGAGTTATTTCAATAAACAGGTTGAAGTCAACTTTACATTATTACAATGCTGGGTTTAACATGGTGAATATTATTAGGTAGCAACCATTAATGTAGCCCAGATTGAAATGTAATGCAAATGTATTAATCAATGATCCAAAAATAGCAAGTGAAGAAAATTAAACCACTATGTGTGTTAAGAGTCAAACTTATGACAAGGGTCTCCTTCTTACACTGCTCCCAGCTGCATCCAGTTTGCATTGCCATTAAAAATATAAGGGTTTTTTAAAGAAACAAACCCAGAACTTTGATCACAGTTTTTATAACGTTAGATGATTTATATTTCATTTCAGTAAAGTTAATTTAGCTGCCCCAGTTGGTTTAACAAGTAAGTAGGCCTTTGTGGATTCAGGTCATACCTATCAAGCAAGGAAATAAAAACAGCTTGTTTTTAAGCAGGGTCTTTCATGAAATCGGGACTTTCCAAGATGCTTGGCAACCTACATTATGGGCACAATTTTCCTTTCTGTGGCTGAAATGGGCGACTCGTTATTTTTGAATCCCAGTACAAGATTTTTCCTTCCAGAGAAAACATTCTGACCATATCCACATTACGAAAACCTCTTGGGATCTTATATGTTTCCATAAATAATTTCCCACTCTTTGAAATTCCTGCCCAGGGTACCCAACCTTTCCTCTTAAGTCAACCACTAGTGATCTCACCAATGCTCAACATAACTGGAACAGAACCTCCTCCCAACTTTTATTTTCATTACCTCCAGCAATAAATAACTTTCTCCTGGGTTTCCGAATTACTTGCTAGCTAACTTTTTGTGAACAGGCGCTAGTCCACCCAAATCCTGCTGCATTCTCAGAGCTCTGCATTCTCTTGCTATTTGGATAACATGTTTCTTTACCCGTGCAAAAATGGACAGTTTAAAATGTTTTCCACATTACATTCCACTAGTTTGATCTTTCCCGCTCAATTTTTTATTTAGTTTAGTTTAGTTCCGAGATACAGCGCGGAAACAAGCCCTACATCCCACTTTGAGTCCACACCGACCGGCGATCCCCACACATTAACAATGCCCTACACACACTAGGGATAATTTTACATTTATACATAGAAACATAGAAACATAGAAACATAGAAATTAGGTGCAGGAGTAGGCCATTCGGCCCTTCGAGCCTGCACCGCCATTTAATATGATAGCATGGCTGATCATCCAACTCAGTATCCCGTACCTGCCTTCATCCCTTCCATACCCTCTGATCCCCTTGGCCACAAGGGCCACATCTAACTCCCAGCCATCTTAAATATAGCCAAAATGAACTGGCCTCAACTACCCTCTGTGGCAACAGAGTTACAGAGATTCAAGGGTCACTCTCTGTGTGGTTGAAGGTTGAAAACTTCCTCATCTCGGTTTTAAAGGATTTCCCCCTTATCCTTAAGCTGTGACCCCTTGTCCTGGTGCTTTTCCCCAACATCGGGAACAATCTTCCTGCATCTAGCCTGTCCGAACCCCTTAAGAATTTTGTAAGTTTCTATAAGATCCCCTCTCAATCTCCTAAATTCTAGAGAGTATAAACCAAGTCTATCCAGTCTTTCTTCATAAGACAGTCCTGACATCCCAGGAATCAGTCTGGAACCTTCTCTACCAAGCCAATTAGCCTACAAAAACCTGTACGTCTTTGGAGTGTGGGGGGAAACCGAAGATCTCAAAGAAAATCCACGTAGGTCATGGGGGGGAACGTACAACTCCGTACAGACAAGCACCTGTAGTCAGGATCGAACCCGGGACTCTGGTGCTGTATGGCAGTAGCTCTACCGCTGTGCCACCATATTACCCACTTGACTCTCCTATATCCTCTTGTGGTGTCTTCATGTCCTCTTCAAAACATATTTTCCCATCTACATAACATTTAGCAACCTCAACTTTAGCCCTTTCAATCAAATTATAGATATAAGACTGTAAAAATCCAAGACTACACAGCCATTCTGTATGGCACAAGAATCATGTACAGCTTTAAAATTAGTGTGTAATAATTCCATATTTTTTAATAGGTGTCAATGTGCAATTACTTAAAGTGCCAACAGACGTGTTACTGTTAATGTTCTCAAGGGTCTTCTCTCTGCTGATGGTTGAAGGTTGAAAACTTCCTCTGATATCAGGGTCAACACAGTGGCACAATGGTAGAGCTGCTGCCTCATAGTGCTCGATCCTGACTCCAGCTGCTGTCTATGTGGAGTTTGCATGTTCTCCCCGTGACAACATTGGTTTTCCCCCAGGTGCTCCAGTTTCCTCCCACTCCCCAAATATGTGCGAGTTTATAAGTTAATTGGCTTCTAGTAAACTTCACCAAGTGTGTCGGATGCGAAAGTGGGATAATCAAGAACTTGTGTCCAGGGTGATCGATGGTTGGTGTGGACCTGATGGGCCGAAGGGCCTGTTTCCACACTGCATCTCTGAACTAAATTAAACGAAACCTAACACTTAAAACGTATCATTGATTTAATTTATTTCTTTGCTATATGTAATATATAAACTTCATTTTTATTTATAATTTCAGGATGTTTTAAAATTTCCTTTGAATATGCCTAGAGGAAACCATTTTCTATTCTTGAATTTTTGTGTTGAAAACTTAGTAATACTTGGACTACATTAGAGCATTCATTAATATGTAAAGTGGGTGAGAGTTCAATCCTTGGGTTGGCAGCAGCGAGTTGTATATTTATAGCTATTTCCCCAATGTTTTTGATGTTTTAAATTAGCTAGTAGTTATTTTCTCTGGAACCAAACATCTATAAGGAAAGGCCCAAGGGTTTCAATTTAGGGAGTGATTTAATGCTGCTTATTTAACTATTTATTTCAGAGCTTGCATGTATATATTTTACAAGATACTGCCTTGCTCAATCAATGTGATACTTTTAAAGCTAATTGATTCCTGTGACAATGACGTTTGCTCTTTGATATGAATCTAAAGCTCCAGACGTCTAGGTCTTGGAATATTTCTAAGCTGCGTTCGTACAAGTGCACGGATTGTGATGCCGTCAGGTTGCATTGAGACAGAATAAGTACATGTCGAAAAGAGGCAGAGTTGAGTTTACAAGAAAACACGCTTATTGTTAAATTCTGAGCCTCAAAGCAGCTAATGCAACTAAATGTTCCTGTTACATTGATTGAGGAGAGAGAAACAAGGAACTACAGATGCTGGTTTACACAGAAGAACGCAACGTGCTGGAGTAAAGGGCCTGTCCCATGAGCATGCGACTGCATGCGGCAAGCGCGACCAAACCAGAAGCGGGGGCCGCGCGGAGGTTGAGTGAGTGACATGAAGTTCGAGCGAAGTCCGCGGGAAGTTCGCGCGTGATGTATGGCCCGCAGCAGTCGAGGCAGCTGCAGGCCATTGCTGCGCGGAATTTTTGAACACGGTCAGTTTTTCTGAGCCCCGCGCGATGTCGGGACCAGCTCCGCACAACTCCATACGGCTCCGGCGATCAAAGTGGGACCGGCCGTATGGCTCAAGCGACCACGTTAGGTCGCGCTTGCTGCATGGAGTCGCATGCTTGTGGGACAGGCCCTTAACTCAGCGGGTCAGGCAGCATTTCTGGAGAACATGGATAGGAGACGTTTTGGGTCGGGACTGATTATAGGTGGAGAGAAAAAGACAACTTTTTCCCAGCTTTCTTCCAACCCCCCCCCCCTCCCCCGCCCCATAAGGACCCCCCTCCTCCTCCCCCCCCCTTCCCCCTCAGCCTGAAGAAAGGACTCAACCCAAAACGCCACTGATCCACGTTCTCCATTGATAGAGAAGCTAACACACCGCCTAAGTCTATGGTTCAATAGGGCAACAAAACAGACACCATGAAAGCTGTGTGCTCCATGCTTAAAGATCCATTACACTTTGATTCCGGCTATGAAAAGTAACAGCGAATGCCATGTAATATATAATATGCGGAGTTAAAGAATAACAGCTACAAATTTAGGTTTTGTTTAGTATAGAGATATAGCGTGGAAACAGGTCCTTTGGCCCACCACGTCCGTGCCGACCAATGATCACCCATACATTAACACTATCCTACACACGAGGGGCAATTTACAGAGGTCAATTAACCTACAATCCTACACGTCTTTAGAAGGTGGGAGGAAACGGGAGCACCCAGAGAAATCCCATGCAGTCACGAGGAGAACATACAAACTCCGTACAGACAGCACCCGTAGTCGGGATCGAACCCGGTTATCTGGCGCTGCAAGGCAGCCACTCGCCCGCCCAAAGGTTAGTTACAGTAACTGCTTTTTGTGTCTTCATGATGTCCTAAAGAACATTGATATTGAATCATAATTTGGCACTGGATTTGAATTCAAGAAGTTTATTTTTCTTTGTCGGATTTGCTTTGATGTAGTTCTTCACCTCCTGACATCTGCACTGAATCCAAATCAGACACAATATCATAAACTGAATAACATCCAGAATTTATTAATCCACTGCAAAAAAACAATATCAAGGAAAAGAGGCATATTGTTCATATGAAGGTTTTGCCCACTAAATTCAGAAAATACCTGGATTATCATTTAGTTTCGAGATACAGCACGGAAACTGGCCTTTCGGCTCACTAGGTGACCAGTGATCCCATTCTATATGTACTAGGGACAATTTACAATTTTACCAAGCCAATTAACCTACAAACCTGTACGTCTTTGGAGTGTGGGAGAAAACTGAAGCACCCAGAGAAACCCACTGAAGTCTGAGGTTATGGGGAGAAGGCAGGAGAATGGGGTTAGGAGGGAGAGATAGATCAGCCATGATTGAATGGCGGAGTGGACTTGATGGCCTAATTCCACTCTTATCATTACAGCAGAGGCAGAAGTCACTTGCAAACTTGCATCTGTCGTTCTCTGTGTCTACATGTACCTCCAAACTGATCTGATCATCATTTGCAAGGCCACTCTTTGAGAAGGGTTGCAGGGTGCACAGCGGTAGAGTTGCTGCCTTACAGCGCCAGAGACCCAGGTACGATCCTGACTACGGGTGCTACCTGTACGAAGTTTGTACATTCTCCCCGTGATCTGATGGCCCAGTTTCCTCCCACACTCCAAAGATGTAGGCTAATTGGCTTGGTAAAATTGTAAAATTGCCCCAAGTGTGTGTGGGATAGTGTTAGTGTACGGGGATCACTGGTTGGCATGAACATGGTGGGTTGAAGAGCCTGTTTCTGCGTTGTATCTCTAAACTACAATAAACTAAAAAGATGCCATGATGTGTGAAGTGCAGCCATTCTGAAATTGTTGCCACATAAATATCCTCTCTCCCCACTCATAGGAAATGCCCCTCCATCTCCTCCTTCCTCGTATCAGTTCATTTTTGGTTTACCGTCATGTGTACCGAAGATCAGTGAAAAGCTATTGTTGCGTGCTTTCTGGTCAACGGAAACATGATTACAATCGAGCCATTTACAGTGTATAGATAGATGATAAGGGAATAACATTTAATGCAAGGTGAAGCCAGTAAAGTCCAATCAAAGAAAGTACGAGGGTCTCCAAAGAGGAAGATAGTAGTTCAGCACTGCACTCTGGTTGTGGTAGGATGGTTCAGTTGCCTGATAACAGCTGGGAAGAAACTGTCCCTGAATCCGGAGGTGTGCGTTTTCACACTTCTATACCTTTTGCTCAATGGGAGAGGGGAGAAGAGGGAGTGGGCAGGGTGCGACTCGTCCTTGATGATGCTGCTGGCCTTGCCGAGGCAGCGTGAGGTGTAAATGTAGTCGATGGAAGGGAGGTTGGTTTGTGCGATGGTCTGGGCTGCCTCCACAACTCGCATCCCGGTGATAGGAGAGAGGGACCTCTTCCTTCACACCCTGTAAGCTCAAAATACAAGTGAGTTGCCCATAAAAGTGTCCTCCATTTAATTGAATTGAATTGAATTGAATTCCTTTATTGTTATTCAGACCTTATGGTCTGAATGAAATTTCGTGCCTGCAGTCGGACTATGCATACAATCATACAATAATAAACAACACTAAACACAAATTAACATCCACCACAGTGTATCCTCCAAGCACCTCCTCGCTGTGGTGGAGGCAAAAATCTTAGGGCTGCAGTATCTTCCCTCCTCTGCTCCCTCTGCGCCAGGTCCCTTTATGTAACACAGCAGCACACACAGAGGTGGACATGCTGACTCCGAATCACACTGAAACACCAGCAGGACATGTGTGAAGATGTGACCCTTTCCTGCATATGGCTGCATGGGGAATGACAACCGATTACTCATTCCAGTAAAAGGCATGTCAAGTTTATATGTGTGTGAGATTTGGATTTGGTCTGTGAAGTTAAGATGTATGTGAGATTTGGTAATGTGCTCTTCACATCTTTCCACATTCAATTTTTATGGGGACATTCTCCTTTCCCATCCATTTCAAATCACAGTCAGAGTGAATGAGAGACAAGGTAGTCATCGCAAACAGTTATAACTTTTCTTGCAGTATTTCATACACGTATAATACTTGTCTTAATTAATATAGCTGGATATTTAGTGAAGTGAAAGTTACTTTTGTGATAACACCATTTTTACCTGTGCAATATATTCACTTTACTGCCATAATATCTAATTTTTCCTCCTTTGGTCTTGAAATGCTGACTGCAAAGTCAGCATGGTTGGAGCATAAATCAGTAGCTGTAAGTGCAGCATATAGAGTATGGAGAAAGGTTAATGCTGAAACTGCCCATATAATTTCTCTGCGATAGTGATGAGGGCAATCAAAGCAGTCACATTGAACAGTAACTTGGATGAGCTGCCGAGTGTAAAAGATGCCTATCTGCGTCTTTAAATGCCTTGAGACGAGTGGAATCACACTTTCCTCTGCCTTCCAGCTCCAGGTTTTCACCTGCACGGTGCTTCATTTTGTTTATTGTCATGTGTACCGAGGTACAGTGAAAAGCTTTTGTTGCGTGCTAACCAGTCAGCAGAAAGATAATACATGATTACTATCGATCCATTTACAGTGTACAGATACATGATAAGGGGATAACTTTTAGTGCAAGGTAAAGTCAGCAAACTCCAGTCAAGGATAGTCCAAGGATCATCAAGGAGGTAGATAGTAGTTCAGGACTGCTCTCTGGTTATGCTCGGATGATTTACTTGCCTGATAACAGCTGGGAAGAAACTGTCCCTGAATCTGGTGGTGTGCACTTTCACCCTTTTATACCTCAGATTCCCTTTTATACCAACGAAATGCATTTACCTTTTGCCTGAAGGGAGAGGGGGAGAAGAGGGATTGGCCAGGGTGTGACTTGTCCTTGATTATGCTGCTGGCCTTGCCGAGGCAGCGTGAGGTATAAATGGTGTCAATAGAAAGGAGGTTGGTTTGTGTGATGGTCTGGGCTGCGTCCACAATTCGATCCTGGATGGAGCTATGCTAGGGGTTGTGGCATTTGGAGACTCTTTGTCCCCAATCTAATAGTTATAGTTTAGAGATACAGCGGGGAAGGTCAATTTGGCCCATCCAGTCCACGCCGACTATCACTAGTCAGTGTAATCCCACTTTTGCATCTGACATGCTCGGGGCAATTTACAGAGGCCAATTGCCATATAAACCTGCATGTCTCTGGAGAGTGGAAGGAAACTGGAGCAGCCAAAGAAAATCCACGTGGTCACAGGGAGAACATACAAACTCCGCACAGACAGCACCCATAGGCAGGATCGAACCTGGGACTCTGGCGCTGAGAGGCAGCAGCCCGAACTATTGAGCATCCTATACTATAGCAGCCTAGGTACTATATCACCACATGACAAGTGTGTACAGGAACAGAGAGGTCTGGGCAAGTTCATGTGAACAGATCCATGAAAGTGGCAATATTATAATGGAAGAGCAATTAGTAAAGCACCTTTGATCCAGGCTTCAGAAACAGAAATACCAAATACAAACATAGGGAAATTAAGCTCTGGTAATGCCACAACCCAAATATTGCATCCAGTTTTGGGCACTGTCTTTTAGGATGTGCTTGAAAGCTTGCAGATTTATCAGAATAGTTTCAGAGATGAAAGGTTTTAGTTAAAAGGTTCGGCTAGAGTGGCTTAGATTGGTCTCCCTGGAGGAAAGGCTTTGGGGGTGAGTTGATAGAGGTGTACTGGATCATAGCAAGTTTATATAAAATAGACAAAGAAACGTTGATGATACAAGGATAAAGATTTACGTCCCTGACAGGATTTTTCACAGAAGGAGGAATGTTGTTTGTGTGACCTCCCCACCATCAAAGAGATCTACAGGAGGTGCTGCCTTAATAAGGCTGCAAGCATCCTCAAGCACACACACCACCCTGGCCACGCTCTCTTTTCACTCCTGCCATCAGGAAACATAGAAGCATAGAAAATAGGTGCAGGAGGAGGCCATTCGCCCCTTCGAGCCAGCACTGCCATTCATTGTGATCATGGCCCTATCAATAACTCGTGCCTGCCTTCTCCCCATATCCCTTGACTCCACTAGCCCCTAGAGCTCTATCTAACTCTCTCTTAAATCCATCCAGTGACTTGGCCTCCATTGCCCTCTGTGACGGGGAATTCCATAAATTCACAACTCTCCGGATGAAAAAGTTTTTTTTCTCACCTCAGTCTTAAATGACCTCCCCTTTATTCTAAGACTGTGGCCCCTGGTTCTGGAAGGAAGTACAGGAGCCTGAAAACTGTACCATTCAGGTTCAGGAACAGCTTCTTCCCTACAACCATAATGTTATCGAACACTACAAACTCCAACTACAAACATCTTCTTCTTTCCTGTCCATCTTCCATGTTTCAAATGTTGACATCCCTGTCATCGTCCGTCCTGAAAAGGACGCATTCTTCCAGCGACAATCGGTGGGAGCCATCACTTGTTGCAATAGATGATGGTGGTAGCAGAATTAGCTCAGGATACTTCCAGTTTCCAGCCCCGTGACATGGACACTTCTGCTATGGGTCCAACTACAAACTGTCTTGATTGCACCGGGGACTTTGGGCTTTGTTTTGGGGTTTTTTGCGCAATATTTAAAAAATGTATTGAAATTTATTTTAATGTTTGTGCATTATATTATCTATTGAGTATTGTGTTTACAATCCTGTTGTGCTGCTGCAAGTAAGAATTTCATTGTTCCGTTTCAGTACATATGACAACAAAGCACTCTTGGCTCTCCTGATGTGGTACCTGGAGCACACAGGTGGTGAAAGCTGGTGGGCAATTGGGTGGGCATTCGATGGAAATCTACTTGCAAGGCTACGGAGATAAATTGGATGAATGAAATTAACTGGATTACACTACAAAACTGGCCTGAACTCAATGGCCTGAATAATCTCCTTCTGAACTGTAATGACTCAATTACAATGTCCAATCGTAATTATTTTTTAAATGGTCGGGCAGCACAGCAACACAGCGGTAGAGTTGCTGCCTCACATCGCCAGAGACCCGGCTTTGATCCTGACTACGGATGCTGACTGTACGGAGTTTGTACGTTCTCCCTGTGACCTGCTCCGGCTTTCTGCGGGTGCTCCGGTTTCCTCTCACATTCCAAAGACGTGCAGGTTTGTAGGTTAATTGGCTTCGGTAAAATTGTAAATTGTCCCTAGTGTGTAGGATAATGCTAGTGTATGGGGTGATCACTGGTCGGTGTGGACTCGGTGGGCCAAAGGTCCTGTTTCGGGCTGTACCTCTAAAGTCTAAAGTAAAGTCTAAACTGAAAATGCAGGCAGGCAGATTTAGTTATCAAATTGGTGAAGTATGGTGCTGAAGTCAGTTGAATCCCCAAGCACAAGTGATACAGAGTATGAGGGATATAGTTAATGTGAGTCGAGACAAGAATGTTTATTATTGGAACGTATCACAAAATATTTAATAATATTATATTGCAATGAATAAATTACAATATATTACTTACTTTCAAAGACAATTGCCTAACACTGCAAACATTTTATTCAAAGATTATATGTGAGGATTAAAGTGAATTTAGAAAGGAGATGAGGAGGAATTTTGATAGTCAGAGGGTGGTGAATCTGTGGAATCCATTGCCATTGAAGGCTGTGGAGGCCAAGTCAATGAATATTTTTAAGGTGTTAGTTGATAGGTTCTTGATTGGTAAGGGTGTCTAGGGAATATTGAATTAAGGGACAGAAGTTTAGGGATAACATGAGGGGGAACTTCTTTACTCAGAGAGTGGTAGTGGTGTGGAATGAGCTTCCAGTGGAAGTGGTGGCGGCAGGTTCGTTGGTATCATTTAAAAATAAATTGGATAGGCATATGGATGAGAAGAGAATGGAGGGTTATGGTATGAGTGCAGGCAGGTGGGACTAAGGGAAAAAAGTTGTTCGGCATGGACTTGTAGGGCCTGTTTCCGTGCTGTAATTGGTATATGGTTGTTATTATATGATATTGGGTGAAGGGAGAATGGGGTTGACAGGGAAAGATAGATTGAATGGTGGAATAGACTTGATGGGCCGAATGGCCTAATTCTGCTCCAACAACTGAAGAAACTTATGAAAGATTAAGTTTAAAATATTATCTCTGCAACTAAACTACAGGGGGTTATTTCATACCGAGTCAGAAATAAAATAGCTGACAGAATGATTGCGCTTTGAACTCTTGAGCTTTCCTAACGGCCCCTCTTTGCCTAGATGTTGGCACAATGAATATACCCGAGCCCAGTTGTCCTATCAGCCACCGCAGCAACATGTAATGCCTCTGTATTTTGTTAGGCATCCTTTTACAGGTTTAACATGCCTTTATAGATAATAGATGTGAGAACAAAAGGTGACACAAACCTGAGGGGATCTGTGTAGAACTTCCCAAAGCGTAGAAGTGTAACGTCACCATTGAGTATTGTAAATGGTGAATTTGAAAACAACAAGTCTCCAGAGTACGCATTTAGTAAAGTAGTAACAATTATGTGTGTGTGCAAGGGAATAAAGGGAACGGAGAGGTCTAAATATTGTAATTCTGCCTGTCACTTCACTCCTTACCTAATGTGTTTGAGCAATATGGATTCTGCAGTATATAAGGCAACAGGGCAGCTTTAAATGGGTTTTGTCGTTCTGCGGTCTAATTTTATCTCAAATGTAAAATAGGAACACGGGGCTGCGCATTTATCATGGCTTTTTATATATTTAATGGTTAGTTATTACTGCTGCGAATATTAACAGGCTAAAAATGAACATATTCAGAAGGTATTTCTCTGTCCAGTATTTTAACAGCGATCAGTTTTAATGTTGCCGGCAAAGGATTTGCATTGTTCAGTGAAGATAGACACAAAATGCTGGAGTAACACAGCAGGACAGGCAGCATCTCTGGAGAAAGGGAACAGGTGATGTTTCGGGTCGAGATCCTTCTTCAATGGTTCTTTATTGTCATGTTGGCAAAGGCAAAGGCAAAGACAGTTAGAGTGGATGTGGATAGGATGTTTCCACTGGTGGGAGAGTCTAGGACCAGAGTCTAGGATCATAGCCTCAGAATTAAAGGGCTCTCTTTTAGAAAGGAGGTGAGGAGGAACTCCTTTAGTTGGAGGGTAGTTAATCTGTGGAACTCATTGTCACAGAGGGATGTGGAGGCCAAGTCAGTGGATATTTTTGAGGCAGAGATTGACAAATTCTTGATTAGAACGGGTGTCAAGGGCTATGGGGAGATGGCGGGGTCAAGGAAAGAGCATTCACGTTCCCTGTTTTCACCAATCTTTCCACCACCACCATGCACAAGAACCACAAGAAGTTCAAGACAGACACCATTGTATGCAGATGCCGAGACGTGTGTTCAGTTCTGGCAAGATGAGAAGAACTTTTTTCACACAGAGAGTGGTGAATCTCTGGAACTCTCTGCCGCAGAGGGTAGTCGAGGCCAGTTCATTGGCTATATTTAAGAGGAAGTTAGATGTGGCCCTTGTGGCTAAGGGGATCAGAGGGTATGGAGAGAAGGCAGGTACGGGATACTGAGTTGGATGATCAGCCATGATCATATTGAATGGCGGTGCAGGCTCGAAGGGCCGAATGGCCTACTCCTGCACCTAATTTCTATGTTTCTATGTTTCTATGAACAACTTCTAATCTTGTGTGTGAACTCGATAAGAAGAAGGAGGGAGATGGCAGGAAAATGGGATTAGGAGGCAGAGATCAGTAATGATTGAATGGCGGAGTAGACTCGATGGGCCGAATAGCCTAATTCTACTCCTATCACTTATGACCTTATGACGTAAGTACTGGAGTGGTCTCGGATCACCCCTGGCTGTTGCAGAGCCTTCTCTGTCGCCCTCGACCACCAACCAACGTCCCTCTAGACCGCCTCTGTGTCCCGGGGGCTCATCCTGCAGCCGATCTTGCAGGTGCTGGAGGCAATACCCCCGGTCCCTGTCCTACCAACCTACTCCTCTCACCCATCGTCGCCAGCCGTTCTCTCCTCCTCCACTCTCCGTCTGGTCTTCAGGGCTGAGCTTCCCCGCTGCAGGCAGTGGCCCTCCGGCTCCTTCTTTGCAGCAGCGAAATGGGCCTTTGTTACCGGCAGCCGCCCAGCCTGACTTTGTTCTTTTATTTAATTTTAAAAATTGTATTCAATTATTATTTTAAAAAAATCCACCGCCATAATACAAAATCACCAAATGATCTAATCACTAAATTTTTAAATAACTATATCAATGGATACATTCCACCCCTGTGGTGCCCAGCGGTCATGGAAATGCCGCCAGAGCGCCCGTTGTCAGCGCGTCGTTCCTCTCTAGTATCGCCCGGGCGCAGACGTAACCCCAGTAAAGGGGCAGGGAGTCGGCTGGGTCAGAGCCCTCTTGCGTCTGGCGCCATGACTCTGTCTTAGTTCTCAGCAGCTTGACAGTCTTTGTTGGCGGCAGCCCGCCCGCTCCGTGCCTGTTCAGCTGCTGCCGTGCATCCCTGGAGCTTTCTGCTGGGTGCATACTACAAATTATACATGTTAAAGCAAATATTGGCGAGTCCATTGTAAGCACTGGTGTGTCGAGACTGGCGAGTCTATTTGCTGACATATGGTATGTGGCTCAGGTTGACCTAAAAAGGCGATCCATCCTTAAACAGGCCATTGCCAGCTGTTTTTTAGGTGAGAACAAGAACCTGGTGCGACTTGGGAGGGAGAGGGATGGATAGAGAGGGAACGCAGGGCTTACTTGAAGTTAGAGAAATCAAAATTCATACCACTGGATTGTAAACTGCCCAAGCGAAATATGAGGTGCTGTGCATCGCTGTCTATATCACTTGTTTCCCTTTCCCCTGACTCCCAGTCTGAAGAAGGGTCCTGCACCCGAAACGTCACCCATTCCTTCTCTCCTGAGATGATGCAGGTCCCGCTGAGTTACTCTAGTATTTCGTGTCCTTCTTCGGTTTAAACCAGCATCTGCAGTTACAGGGGGTGGTGGTCCCCTGTGCTTCCGTCTGACTTGTAGTCCTGCCCATCAGCCATGTTTCTGGACACAGTGGAGACCTCCCTGGTGTTTTCAGGTGCTGTGCTCGGAATGAAGGACCAAAGATGAATGTAAATTGGAGTAACTGCTCACCTGAATTTGAGCCATTGGCTCTGCCATGACTATCTATGATAATTGTTATTTCCTTAAGTGTTATTAACATTTAACATGTGTTGCTCAACTACACATCCAGGGGTAAGAGTAGCAGGTGGCAGATGTAACAAGAACCATAGGATTACTGGAACTGTAGTTAATTGGGCCATTGACATCCTAATGTCTCGGGTTTAGTGTTCCGGGTGTATGGGACAGAACTGCGAAAAAGAACTCGGGAGAATTCTCCAGGTTTGTTGCTTGCTTCACCATAACGTGATGTCACTTTGCTTCTTCCTGGGAATGAAATGAAACATGATAATGAGACTAAAGATGGGTCAGGCATCTGTTTGTTCATCTGCAATGAGTCTCCGATTCTACTGAGTGCAAGAATCTCAGTCCTGATGCTCTCCCTCAACTCTTCACCCAGCAACCAATTGTCATCTGGGCTCCTCATCGCCTCCCCGCCCACACCTCTGGCACGCCAAGCCTAACCTCGGAAACGGGAGAACAAAATGGCACATTTTCAATTGCCTCAACTGCAACCGAAGCGTTATCATCCCACTGCATGTGTCCAATTGAAGCACTCAATTGAGACGAGGAGTGATCTTATAGAGGTCCACAGAATCATGAGAGGAATTGGTTGGGTAAATGCACAGAGTCTCTTGCCCAGAGTGGGTGAATCGAGGACCAGAGGACATGGGTTTAAGGTGAAGGGGAAAAGATTTAATACGATTCCGAGGGCTAACTTTTTCCACACAGAGGGTGGTGGGTGTAAGGAACAAGCTGCCAGTGGAGGTAGTTGAGGCAGGGACTATCCCAATGTTTAAGAAACAGTTAGGACAGGTTTGGAGGGCTAAGACGGGCAGGTGGGACTAGTGTAGCTGGGACATGTTGGCCGGTGTGGGCAAGTTGGGTCGGAGGGCCTGTTTCCATGCTGTATCACTATGATACTCACTTGCAGTGCATTTCAGACTCGATGCTCATTTTGATTGCTTGCACAATTCATTTGTTCCCTTGTCTGATACATTAGCGTACAATATTCTTTCTGTTCAATTTCATCCCAGATCTATTGTTTCCTGACATTTTGCTTTATCTTAGGGGGAACTTAATGCCTGGCAACTTACCTCAATATTCACTTAATACCTTACTTAGCTCTAATATACACAGTCATGGCCACTCCCAAGACAATGTCAACCTACATCTTTCTGCTAATGGGTCTTCTTCTGCTGCCAAAATAAATTACTGAATAAATGAGGTTCTCTGTTTTTGCACTTATTCCCATTATGGTTTTATGGGGCTTTCCTGAGAGTATAATAATTTACTCATCATACGTTTTTATGATCACATTCTCCTCTCATCACCAAATTAAATCCTCGCGTCTCTTGTTTGCAAGCAGTTTGCATCATTTCTTCAAATACATTCCCCACACCCAACAACAGTTAATTTCTTCCAATAGCTCCATGCATCTATAATAAACGTATTGAATGTTCCTTTACAATTACTATTAATGAGATTAATTTGTCTATCATAATGGGCTGAAATAAAATCAGACAATGTCAGAGACATTCGGCAGTAATGGTGGAAAGTGAAGCAAATTAATATTTCCCATCGAAGATCTTTAAACAGATTCATGAGCTATTATTATCTGTTTTAATGTCACTTTCTAGTTTAGAACTGGGGTGGGGGGTGGGTGGGGGGGGGGGTGGTCCACGGTGTCAGGATAAGAGGTAAGCTATTTAGGACCAGTGTGAACGGAAATTCCTCCACGCAGAGTGTGGTGAACATGTAGAATATTCTACCACAGAACTCAATGGAGTATAATTATCAAGGATAGGCACAAAACACGAGTAACTCAGCGGGACAGACAGCATCTCTGGAGAAAAGGAATAGGTGACGTTTTGGGTCGAGACCCTACTTCAGAAATGTCACCTTTTTCTTTTCTGCAGACCCACTGAGTTACTCCAGCATTTTGCATCTAGCTTTGGTTTAAACCAGCATCTGCAGTTCCCTTGGGGGACCATCAGTCGAACAGAAACGTGACCCATTCCTTCTCTCCAGAGATGCGACCTCACCCGCTGAGTTACTCCAGCTTTTTGTGTCTGTCTGCAGTTCCTTCCTCCATAATTATCAAGGAGATAGATTTCTGGATGGAAAACAAAGATGAAGATGTGTGGGGAGAAGGTGGGAATATCCCAGAATCTCAGCTCTGTCTTCCTTCAGTATAACTTATCTAAATCACTTCTGTTGCTCAAAACAAACTCAAACTCATATCATCTACATATTTGATTACATTTTCATCTTTATATTTATACTGCCTAATAATACTGTACGCCTTATTTATGACCCTGACATGTAGTACCTATTCAAAACGATTTTGCAGATCTGTACATAAGACCATTCCATTCCCTTGCTCCCAATAATCCATTATTTCATCAAAGAACTCCATTAAATTTGTCAGGCATAACTTGCCTTTTAGAAATCCATGCTGACTCCCCTTAATTAACCTGTGTTTTCCTCAATGGGTATTTATTTTATCCTATATAATGACCACAAGAATGTCTGAAGAAGGGTCTCGACCCAAAATGTTTCCTATTCCTTTTCTCCAGAGATGCTGTCTGACCCGCCTAGTTACTCCAGCTTGTTGTGTCTATATTTCTGGAACTAACCATGTTGAAAGCTGGAGGCATGCGCTGATATTAAAAAAAAAAGCACCCTTAGCCTTTTACCAATAATTGTCTTTAAGTGATTTATCTGTAATCAGCCACACATTGGTAATAGTCAATAGTTTGATTTTGTGTGGGGTATACAGTTTAACTTTTAGATTGGCTGATCTCAAAATGACTGAGTGTTTTTTTTTATGGTAGACTAGTGGCCTTTAACCTTTTTGGCACCAGTACGCGCATACGCAAACAAAATACTGTATGTGGTATGTACCTTTGTTAGTTCCTAAACATGGCCTCAACAAATTGATATGTTATTTGTGGCCATGACCTCCGGCAAAGCCCCAAACGACCCCCATAGGGGAGTCATGACCCCCAGGTTAAGAACCACTGTCAGGTAGACAAAAAATGCTGGAGAAACTCAGCGGGTGAGGCAGCATCTATGAAGATTTTATAACTATACTAAAATGGCTGTGAACCAATATGTTTTACACTTCCGCCTTTACTCTGTAGATTTGCGCTGCGCTCCTTTAGTTGGATATCCCAGCTTTCTATTTGCTTTTTAATTGCTTCTCTGCACTGACTTGACATTGAAAATAATGTGTCTCCTTGTGCTGACTCAGACCACTCTGCAGTGCGGCACGGTGGCGCAGTGGTAGAGTGGCTGCCTTACAGCGCCAGAGGCCCAGGTTTGATCCTAACTAGGGTGCTGTCTGTATAGAGTTTGTACGTTCTCCCCGTGACCATGTGGATTTTCTCAGAGATCTTCCGTTTCCTCCCACAATCAGGTTTGTGTATTGATTGGCTTGGTATAAATGTAAATTGTCCCTGGAGTGTGTAAGATCGTGTTAATGTGCGGGGATCGCTGGTTTTGTAAGAGTCCTTTATGGGCAACTTTTTTTGTAAGCGTAATTTACGGGCGACTATTTGCATACTTTGGGTACGCAAGCTAAGAATTTCACTGTGACGATCAAGTATTCAATTCAATACATTCCTGTCTATATTTTGACTTCACATTTTGACTGCCACTTCTTAATCTTGTATGTAGCTTTTGAAAGAGCAGAGGGTTGGTAAGAGACATTTTAAGGCTTGAGGCCAGTCTGAACAAGGGTCTCGACCCAAAACGTCATCTATTCCTTTTCTCCAGAGATGCTGCCTGACCTGCTGAATTATTCCACCATTTTACACCTATCTTAAGGTTAAGGTCTGGCCAGAATCATTCTTCAGACTGAAAGATAGAGAAGGCCAGAACAAAAATGTCCTTGTTGTTTAGCATCCTCTTCTAACATTCATAACAATACTTCCAGTAAGGTCGAGAGCTGGTTGCATTTTCCAGCATGTGTGCAAATCTATATTACTGTAAGTCTGATCTTGACCACTTCCTGTTTTTCTGTTTCATGATTTTAGAAAAAACGCTGCCACTTACGGCTGTGATTTTTGGCCATCTTACTCGGAGTCCCCCTCCGCTGCACAGGACAAGAGGATTTTTCTCATCGATGAAAATAAAAGAGTTGTTAATGTTTAAAAATGTTGAGATTCCCTCTGCTGCCCCTGCTGGTGGGAGGGGGGAGGGACTATAAAACCCAGAAGTGTTGTGTCTCAGTCAGTCTCTGCAAGATGGGGAAGTGAGAGGGTCACGTCCCTCAGTCTGAGCTGTCAATAACCCGGAACACATGTCTACTAAACTGTGAGTGTGGTTTCACTGACCTTGAGTGCCTTTATTGTGGTTTAAAAATGAAAACGGAGTTTGGGTTAAAGTAAAAGCACTGCAAATGGTTGGGGAGGGGGGGGGTGGGTTGAAGTAAAAGCTCTGCAAATGGTTGGTGGGGATTTAGGTTGAAGTAAAAGCACTGCAAATGGTTGTGGGGGTTTGGGTCGACATAAAAGCACTGCAAATGGTTGGTGGTCTAAACTTGACAACTTCTTGTTTGCACTGTATATTGGATTTTAGATAAAATGCTACCACTTACGGCTGTGATTTTTGGCCATCTTACTCAGTCCCCCTCCACTCAACAGGTGCAGATGATTCTTCCCATCAATTAAAAATAAAAGTGTTCTTAGTATTTAAAAAATGTTGAGAATCTCTCTCCTGTCAATCACACCATGAAGGCCACACCTTTTCCGGTGGGAGGGGGAAGGGATTATAAAACCCGGAAGTGTGGGTGTGGCTCAGTCTCTGCATGATGGGGGAGGGAGAGGTTAGTGGGACCAACGGGTCCCACTTAGTCTAGTAATATATAAAATCTGCTTATATGTTGTGTGAGGCTCAGACTCCATTCTACAAATTCATTCTACAAAATCTTGCTTATTCTCAGAAGATGAAGGGACACTACAACCATAAAAGTCCCTGCAAAACATTTTTTTCACCTGGTGTGCCTGTATTACATACAACCTCTAATTCCATGCAACTTTATACAGTATGTGCTCTGCCATCTAATCCATCCCAACATCACTTTATTCTCTCTCAGACACAAAATAATACAGTGTGGAAACCAGCCCTTCGGCCCAACTTGCCCACACCGACCAATATGTCCCATCTGCACTTGTCCCACCTGGTCCACATCCCTCTAAACATGTCCTATCCATGTACCATCTCTTCCGAGGCTGGGACAATGATAATGTAACTGGAGGTATAGGTTCAGGAGCAGTCCAGTCAGACCACCTTGAATATATTCCCAAGAGCATTATTACGACTAGCATGTCTCGATACTGTAAATATATGTCCTTTTAGATAGAATAGAGTGAATGAACTCGGATCTGTTACAACCAAAACATCTTTAATTAAAAGGAAAATTAATTTCTAATATTCATAGTTGCTTTACTTAATGACCTAATCATAGACAGTGAAATTGAAATCAAATGGCACATTAAACGATAGCCATAAACACAAAATAGTGCTGTATTTCAGAGCAATTCCCATGTGCTTTCTGCCTGTTATTTTTAATCATTATTTGCAGTTTGAAATTAGTTGTTTGTTTCTCAATGAAAAATTATTTGGAAAGTTAAGATTATGTAAGTGTTTGACGGACTTCGCAGCTTGTCAGAGATTGACTTAAATTGAAGCTGCAATTATCAATCAATTTGGGTTTCAATGTAATTAAAATGCTTTAATTTGGTAATTTAATAAAAATCCATTTTGCTACATTTGAGTGCTGTCTCTATATTAAGATTATAGTCCCTTCCAAGATCAGAACATTATTGCAATAAGATAAGTTTAGTTTAGTTTAGAGATACGGCGCGGAAACAGGCCCTTCGGCCCACCGAGTCTGCACCGACTAGCGATCCCCGCACACTAACACTATCCTACACACGCGAGACAATTTTTCCAATTATGCCAATTAGCATACAACCCTGATCGTCTTTGGAGTGCGGGAGGAAACCGGAGCACCCGGAGAAAAACCATGCAGGTCACAGAAAAAACGCACAAACACCGTACAGACAGCAGCTGTAGTCGGGGTCGAAACCGGGTCTCTGGCGCTACAAGGGCCCAATCCAGAATGTGGGTGTTGGCTGCATGGAGTTTGTACATTCTCCCCATGACCTGCTTGGGTTTTCTTAGGGAGCTTTGAGAAATAAACAGATCAGTGTATAAAATTGGACAACAAAATTGCATAGCAGGGTAACCTTTACTAATGTTCATATGGTCACTGTACTAGTTTTATAAACATGGTTTGTTCCTGTGTGGCCCAGGACAACAGCCCTTTCAGGAAGCTGCCAACCAGATGGCAATACCTTTTTTAAAGAGGGAATTGTAGAAGAAATTCTGGCCCATTTTGAACTTGTTTTGGCAAGTCCAAACCAATGAACCTCATTTCATAAAGCAGCAATCTACCATAATGAGCAATTTAAAAAACATGTGCAGACTTTATCACGGTCATTTTGTGCAATTAACATGGCTAACTGCCCTAAAATCGTCCATCAAATCATTTCCCACATTTTACCCAGCAGAGTGCTCGATCAAATGCAACCCGTCCCAGTCCAAAAGTGGACCCTATAGCAGCTGAACCATTGGTTACACTCATGGGACAAGATACAAATTGTTATGCATTTAGAATAAAATTAACCAGTCGTTGGAAAAATAACTATAAACAATGACGAGAAATTTAACCTTGCCTCTTATTATCGTTTTTTTTTTTAGTTGAGAGATACAGCGCGGAAACAGGTCCTTCGGCCCACTGAGTCTGCGCCGACCAGCAATCCCCACACTATCCTACACAACTAGGGACAAATAACCTACAAAACTGTATGTCTTTGGAGTGTGGGAGGAAGCCAAAGATCTCGGAAAAAACCCACGCAGGTGAACATACAAACTCCGTACAGACAGCACCCGTAGTCGTGATCAAACCCGGGTCTCCAGCGCTGCATTCACTGTAAGGCAGCAACTCTATCGCTGCACCACCGTGCCGTCCTTACAAAAGTTTCACCTGATATAGTAGTTAATCTTGCCGCTAGCTTCTCTGTCAAAAGCTGTAAATAGTACTTTGCTTTTGGAAACAAGTATATTTACAAACTCGACTTATTTTTAGATCTATAGTTTTTTATTAATGCTGAATAATTTCCTACTGTAGACTATAGATCGGTCTGATGAAGGGTCTCGACCCGAAACGTCACCTATTCCTTTTCTCCAGAGATGTCCCACTGAGTTACTCCAGCATTTTATGTCCATCTTCGGTGTAAACCAGCATCTGAATTTCCTTCTTACACATCGATTAATGCAGTTCCAAATGCTTCCTACTTCCTTTGTAAAACATACTATTAAGAAGCTCGTATAGCAAACTATAAATATATTTAGTTTACGTCAGCTGAATATTTATAATTTATAATTTCAGAGTTAAATATTGCAACAGTAAGTTATTAATTCTGCAACAGAAAAACTTAATATTCCACATTTAATTAATATGGATCACATAATCAAACAAGCTTACAATACAGTTGGCCAATTAGCCTTAAATCTGCTCTTTAATTTTGGTAGCGTAATTTAATTTAGTCTTCTACCTCAACCACATTGAGGACTTTAGACTTTGTCTATGGAATTGATACACCATGACATGCTACAATGCTGAGAGCTATACTTCCTGAATCTTCCCCTTTGCTCTATCTATGTTACTGTGGGATCCGATCTGCCGGCTCTGGCCCCCAGAGCCCCGGCCGCAGAGAAGCAAATCTGACCCGCTGATCGGCCGCGATAGTCCCGATGAGGTTGAGATTGGCCATCTCACCCGGCCTAGGAGCCACATTTTCGAGGGGGACTTCCAGTGCACTCTCGTAATATCGTCTGGATTAAAGGAGGTGCAGGACCACCAGTTGCCGGAAAATTGGAAATAAACTTTCTTGGGACAGTCCAGTGAGTAGCTGTTTTAAAGTGATTGGCAAAAGAACCAGTGATGGCTTGAATTTTTTTTTTTTAATGCTGTAAGTTGTCACTATTTGGAATCCAGTCCTTAAAGAATTTGCAAAATAAAATTCCACTGTAACATCTCAAAGAATAATTACATAAATAGTTTTTAAAAATACTGGGGAATGGAAGAAATGTAAGATAGTGAGTTTAATTGAAAAAACCTGTATGAGCATTTTTCTATGATGCTATGTTTTATGTTTTGAACAATGTTACAGCTAGTCTGAATATAACACGAATAACTAAGGACGAAGTTCGGAACAATCTAATGTTCAATTTTCTGTCTTAAAGGTTACTTTGATGAACCATGACATCATGGTTAACATGAAATCGGAATGCAGCCTGGATAGACTAGATGTGGAGAGGATGTTTCCACTAGTGGGAGAGTCTAGGACCACAGGTCATAGTCTCAGAATTAAAGGAATTTCCTTTAGGAAGGAGATGAGGAAAAATGTATTTAGTCAGAGGGTGGTGAATCTGTGGAAATCATTGCCACACAAGGGTGTGGAGGCCAAGTCAATGGATATTTATTTAAGACACAGATAGATAGGTTCTTGATTAGTACGTGTCAATGGTTATGGGGAGGAAGGCAGGAGAATGGGGTTGAGAGGGGAAGATAGATCAGCCGTGAATGAATGGTGGAGTAGACTTGATGGGCTGAATGACCTAATTCTGCTCCCATCACTTGTGAACATGAACTTATGAGCTTAACAAACTCAAGAATACCACATTTATTTTACAGTTCAATGGTCACAATATTTGTGCAGGGAGATGCTGTTTACACCAACCGGATAGACTCAAAATGCTGCAATAATGCTGCAGGACAGGCTGCATCTCTGGAGAGAAGGAATGGGCGACGTTTCCGGTCTGAAGAAGGGTCTAGATCTGAAACATCACCCACACCTTCTCTCCGGAGATACTGCTTGTCCCGCTGAATTACTCCAGCAATTTGTGTAAATCTTTAGCCACTATATACGTGATATGTTGAATATTATGGGTACAAGTTTGCTCTGGACACATGGCAATTCTCGTGTACTGCTTCAGTGTAATGTACTGTTATTATGCTCTTGTACATGAGTATGATGCCATAGAGGGAGTATAGAGAAGGTTCACCACACTGATTCCTGGGATGGCAGGACTTTCATATGAAGAAAGACTGGATAGACTTGGCTTGTACTCGCTATAATTTAGAAGATTGAGGGGGGACCTTATAGAAACTTACAAAATTCTTAAGGGGTTGGACAGGCTAGATGCAGGAAGATTTTCACCGATGTTGGGGAAGTCCAGAACAAGTGGTCACAGTTTAAGGATAAGAGGGAAGTCTTTTAGGACCGAGGTGAAAATCATTTTTTACACAGAGTGGTGAATCTGTGTAATTCTCTGCCACAGAAGGTAGTTGAGGCCAGTTCATTGGCTATATTTAACAGGGAGTTAGATGTGGCCCTTGTGGCTAAAGGGATCAGGGGTATGGAGAGAAGGCAGGTACGGGATACTATGTTGGACGATCAGCCATGATCATATTGAATGGCGGTGCAGGCTCGAAGGGCCGAATGGCCTACTCCTGCACCTATTTTCTATGTTTCTATGTTTCTATGATTGCATCAATGCATAATAAAATGTTTACCAAACTGTATGCAAAAGCATTTTTCTGTACCTAGGTACATGTGACAATAAAGTAACATTGAACCATTGAACCAGTTGGTAGAACTACTGCTTCACAGCGCCAGAGACCCGGGTTTGATCCTACCCTAGGGTGCCGACTGTGTGGAGTTTGCACGTTCTCCCTGTGGCTGCATGGGTTTTCCCCGGGAGCTCCAGTTTCTTCCCACATCCCAAAGACGTGTGTGTGTGTAGGTTAAGTGCCCTCTGTAAATTGCCCCATAGTGTGTAGAGAGTGGACATGAAAATGGGACCACATAGAACTAGTGTGAATGGATGATCGATGGTCGGCGTGGACTCGCTGGTCCGAAGGGCCAATTTCCATGCTGTATCTCTAAACTAAACTACACACAATATTTGTGGTGTACTAACCAACGCAACACAAAAGCCAATGTGTAGGAGGCAACTGAAAATGCTGGTTTAAACTAAAGATAGATACAAAAAGCTGGAGTAATTTAGCGAGTGAGACAGCATCTCTGGAGAAAAGGAATAGGTGGCTTTTCTGAAGATAGAGTGATACAGCGTGGAAACAGGCCCAACATGCCCACACCGGCCATCATGTCCCAGCTACACTAGTCCCACCTGCCCATGTTTAGTCCATCTCCCTCCAAACCTATCCTGTCCATGTACCTGTTTAACAGTTTCTTAAACGTTGGGACAGTTCCTGCTTCAACTACCTCCTCTGGCAGCTTGTTCCATACACCCACCACCCTTTGTGTGAAAAGGTTACCCCTCAGATTCCTATTAAATCTTTTCCCCTTCACCTTAAACCTACCTCCTCTGGTCCTCGATGCACCTACTCTAGGCAAGAGACAGTGTGCATCTACCTGATCTATTCCTCTCATGGTTTTATACAGTTTATTACATAGAATCTTAGATCAATATTTCTCACCCTTCTCCCATATTTCTCTCTCCCTCGACACATTGTTGAGACTTTCTGGTTTTTATTCTAGTAATGATGATTGACAAAATGCTGGAAAATCCCAGGGTCATAAAATACTTTACTGATACGGGGACATGAAAGTTTATCATGATAGACACAATATGCTGGAGTAACTCAGCGGGGCAGGCAGCGTCTCTGGAGGGAAGGAAATTGTGACGTTTCGGGTCGAGACCCTTCTTCGGACAGTTTATCATGTTTGTAAGACATTCTTCTGTTTCTTGATTAGTCTGTTAAAAATAAATAGGTCAAGGTCTCCATCAAAATCTCGCACAGGGGAAGCTCAATTGAATGATTTAGGGACACGGCTATCTCGTGTGTCAATAAACATATCTATGCATTCTAATAATATCATTTAATATCTGTTTTATACATTCTATTAATATCATTGGCATTATTGACTTTTTTTCTCTCTTTTCATAAGTAATTTAATTGTGTGGCACAGTGGCACAGTGGAAGAGTTGCTGCCTTAAGTCCCTGTTCCTCTAATACCCCTGTTCCACTTAGGAAACCTGAACGGAAACCTCTGGAGACTTTGCGCCCCACCCAAGGTTTCCGTGCGGTTCCCGGAGGTTGCAGGTGGTTGCCGGAGGTTGCAGGTAGTGGAAGCAGGTAGTGAGACTGACAAAAACCTCCGGGAACCGCATGGAATCGTTGGGTGGGGCGCAAAGTCTCCAGAGGTTTCCGTTCAGGATTCCTAAGTGGGATAGGGGCATTACATCGCCAGTGATCCGGTTCAATCCTGACTATGGGTGTTGTTTGTATGGAGTTTGTATGTTCTCCCTGTGACCACATGGGTTTTTTTCTGGGTGCTCCGGTTTCCTCCCACACTCCAAAAACATGTAGGTTTGTCGGTTAATTGGCTTCGGTAAAATTGAAAATTGTCCCTAGTCTGTAGGATGATGCTAGTGTATGGGGTGATCCCTGTCGGTGTGGAATTGATGGGCTGAAGGGCCTGTTTCCGTGCTTTGGAAAGGAGATGAGGAGGAATTTCTTTAGTCCGAGGGCAGTGAATCTGTGGAATTCATTGCCACTGAAGGATGTGGAAGTCAATGGATATTTTTAAGGTTGAGATGGAAAGATTCTTGATTAGTACGAGTGCCAGGGGTTATGGGCAGAAGGCAGGAGAATGAGATTAAGAGGGAAAGATAGATCAGCCATGATCGAATGGAGGAGTAGACTTGATGAGCCGAATGCCCTCATTCTGCTCCTAGAACTTATGAACTCTCCATGTTTCTCTCCTCTCTTGTTACAATATCTTCCTTTCCACCTGATTCACCCTCCCTCGACCCATCCACCTTCTCTCCCTCTGTTCCTCCATGTCCCCTCTTTCTCTCTCCCATTCCCTTAAGGGCCTGTCCCACTTACGCAACTTTTTAGGCTACTGCCAGCACCTTTCATAGGTCGCTGAAAAATTTTCAACCTATGACGGGTGCCGTCAGTCGCCGAAAAGGTCATGTAAGTGGGACACGCCCTTGAGTTTAGTTTATTATTGTCATGTGTACCGAGGTACAGTGAAAAGCTTGTTGCCTGCTCTCCAATCAGCGGGAAGACCATGCATGACTTCAATCAAGCCATCCACAGAGTATAAGATACAGGAGTAAGGGAATAATGTTTTGTGCACGTTCGGTTAAAGATAGTCTTCTCTCTTCAACTCGATTGTGGTCCCATAACAGAAGGGTCCACGTCGCGGGGCTGGAAACTGGAAGTATCCCGAGCTAATTCTGCCACCACCATCATCTATTGCGACAAGGGATGGCTCCCACTGATTGTCGTCGGAAGCTTGCGTCCTTTTCAGGATGGACGATGACACCGAGGCCAACATTTGTAACAAGATGGACATGAAAATTCAATTGTGTTTTTTCTTCATACCTTCCTTCTTTGATCTTTCTCCATACCTACTAAGCTTTTCCAACCTATTTCTTTCACCTCCTATCCCTTTCTATTTCCCTTTCCTCCTCTCCCCACCTTCATTGACTTTTTCTCTCCTTGCTCTTCCTTTCACTGCTTTTCCCCATCCTATTCCCATGCTCCCTATTTCATTTCCCCAACACTTCCTCCTCTACTCTGCCTCTCGCTCTCTCTACTGCCTTCTCTCCCTACTTGCTTCCCACGGTCTCCATCCTTTCCTCACCTCTCACTCCTCTGCCCCCTATTCTCTCTGATGTTCCTTCCTCTTCCCCATTTGCCCTTCCCTTCCCTCCTCCACCCAACTCCTCCCATCTGTCCCTCCCCTCTCCTTAACCACTCCCTCCCTCCCCTCTCATTTCCTGCACTTTCTCTTCATTCCTTCCCTTCATTTGTTCCTTCCCTCCATCCTCCCTGCTCTCACTCAATTCTCTTCCCCCCCCTCTCTCTCTCTCTCCCCCATTTGCTTCCTTTATTCCTTCCATTCTACACTCCTTTCTTCCCCCTCTTTTCACCTCCCCTTTTCACTTCCCCTTTCCTTCCTTCCACCGCTTCACTCTTTTTGTTTCTCCCATTCCCCTCTTTTTTTCCTTCCCCCTAATCTCTCCTTTCCCCTCCCCTCGTCTCTTTTCTCGTTCGTCCCTTCCCCTCCTCCCCTCTTTCTTTCCTTCCCCTCCTCAACCATTTCCCTTCCTCCACGTCTCTTTCTCTCTTTTCCTTCCTTCTCTCCTTTTTTTTCTTTCTTCCCTCCCTCCCCATCCTCTCTCCCTCCCTCCCTTGCTCTCCTCTCCTCTCTCACACCTTCCCCTAATCTCTCTTTATTCCTCCCCATCTTTTTTCCCTTCCTTCTTTCCCATCCTCTCCCTTTCTCTCTTTTCCTTCCTTTATCTCATTTCTTCCTTCCTCTTCTCTCTTTCCTTCCTTCCTCTCTTTTTCGTCCTCCCTTCTCCTCTTCTTCTCTCTCTCTTTCTTTCCTTCCTTCCTGTCCTCTCTCCTTTTTTCTTGTATCTCTCCTCCTCTCCATCTCTTTCTAATCACTCCCCCTCTCTATCTCTTTCTATCCATCTCCCTCCCCCTCTCTATCTCTTTCTATCCATCTCCCTCCCCCTCTCTATCTCTTTCTATCCATCTCCCTCCCTCTCTGTCTCCCACTCGTTCTATCTCCCTCTCTGTCAGTATCTGTCTCCCTCTCTCTCACCGCCTCTCTCGCCCCCCCCCGCTCCGCTGGTTCGCCCCCGGCGGCCGCGTACACGCCCTGTGCCGGGCTGCAGGCGAGCGATGCCGGCGGACCAGACGGAGCCTGCAGCGGAGAGGGGCTCCGGCACTGGGGCGGCAAACTACGCTGCCCGGGCCGGCTACCCAGCGCCGTTCACCGGGGGAGTTGCTTTGCTTCAAGACGCTGCTGCCTCCGGTACTTTGCGCCCTGCACTCGTTTACAAAAAAATGCCTGTTATCATCTTTGCAAATTTTAGTTATATTTTGCATTCACTGGTCTAAAATGCCCTCTTAGGCTTATGCCTTTTTTGTAATGATTCTTTCTGATATAAACTGTGCAATGGATGAAGTCAAACAAGGGGTCTATTTCCTTGTTGACGAGCAGTGAATGATATGTGCCAATCCTGAATCTCTTGTGGTGCATATAAATAAGGTGCAACTAACGGTTTGACGTTGAATTGAGACATCCAGTATTTCAGAGTGTGGTGTCAATAATTTTGATAAAGTATGTTGATTTTTCTGTAAAATAATAAAATTATCAAATTCACTGTTCAGAAGTGCCATTAGCAGTAACTCCTGCATCAAGTTGCAAAGTTGCAACTTAATTTTTCTTTGGGCATTAACACATTGACTTAAGGCAATAGAAGCAAAAGTTATGAAAGAAACCCAGGGAATGTTTATGTTGCAGAAGTTTTAGTTTTACTTTATATAAAGAAGTAGATTTCTTTTTTGCCATTTACGATCCATTGAAGCTTTTTGCTGATTCTTGATTAACCTGCCTTTGTAGATGACTGAATTTGCAATGGATGGGAAAGAATTAATTCTTCCAGAATGCTCTGACCATCGAAAAGAAAACTGCTCAATGGTCAATAACGGTGAGTTATGGAGCCATTTCTGGTTACCATTGGGAGTACTACTAAATTGTGCATGCAAGAGCAAACACACAACATTATTTTGCATTACTTAGATGTGTATTTAACTTTTAAAAGGCAAGTAAATAAAATGGAACTGTGTTATCTATTTTGAACCTGTTAGATAAACAAATAGTTTGTCCATGTTAGGTTGCTGTGAATGGATATTTTGCACCATTTCTTCTTTAAATTTTAATGTATAAACACAACAAAATGAATGTTCTAATAAGATTTACTTTCATGCAACAATTTAAAGGTTTATTTACAACTTTTCGTAGAACATTAATGTTTGTATAATTCATACGAGATGGAAAAGGGAAAATTTCAGAAAGAAGGCCAACAAATACATATAATTGCTTTCACGAAAGCAAATATTATTACATTCTTCATGTGCTGAAGGTTCAGTATGACTAATGAATTTCCATTTTATTTCTCAGTAAATCCAGGAACCTTAATTGTTTTATCAGCTAAATATCTCGGGATAGATACTATCATTTATGCAGGCATGATACATATGACAAAAGTGAACAAATATACAAGGACAGCTTAAACAATATACTTAAGGGTAATGAAAATAGAAGTTCTGCACCAGATGTTATTTAACCCAAGATGATGAATGGTGTACATTTTGTAAATGTGAATCGAAAAAGAATTTAAGACCATGAACCATGGAATGAGGAGAAGGGAAGAGGGGGAGAATAGTTTTCTGAAGATTGGGTCTCATAGAAACATAGAAAATATGCGCAGGAGTAGGCCATTCAGCCCTTCGAGCCTGCACCGCCATTCAATATGATCATGGCTGATCATCCAAATCAATATCCCATACATGTCTTCTCTCCATATCCCCTGATCCCTTTAGCCACAAGGGCCACATCTAACTCCCTCTTAAATCTAGCCAATGAACTGGCCTCAACTACCTTCTGTGGCAGAGAATTCCACAGATTCACCACTCTCTGTGTAAAAAATGATTTTCTCATCTCGGTCCTAAAATACTTTCCACTTGTGCTTAAACTGTGACCCCTTGTTCTGGACCCCTCAGTCTCGACCCAAAACATCACCCATTCCTCCTCTCTAGAGATGCTGCCTTTCCCGCTGAGTTACTCCAGCTTTTTGTGTCTGTCTTCGGTTTAAACCAGCATCTGCAGTTCCTTGCTACACAGTTTTAGTCATTCACTGTTTAGAAATGCACACTAACTTAAAATAAAAAAATGTACAATGATGGGTCAAGGATGTCACTTAATGGCTTCAGAGCTTCTTGAAAGAGGAAGGTAACCAGCCAGACGTTGTGACCCGTATCAGCATCAACAACGTGGATTGCAAGAGGAGAGATACTCTGTGAAGGAGTTTACAAGAATGGAATGTAGTTGAAGAGCAGGACCTCAAAGGCAGTGAGTCCAGAATTTGTGAGGAAGAACCAATGAATTTTTGGTGAGGTGGTGTAGAAAAGAGTTGTTAGATTCCTGAGGAATCGTTTACAGACAAGTGGGACCTTGCCAAGGGGTGAGTGATAATAGCAGCAGCCAATGTTTAAGAAGGAACTGCAGATGCTGGAAAATCGAAGGTAGACAAAAATGTTGGAGAAACTCAGCGGGTGAGGCAGTATCTTTGGAGCAAAGGAAATAGGCAACGTTTCGGGTTGAATCCCTTCTTCTGAAGAAGGGTTTCGACCCAAAACATTGCCTATTTCCTTCGCTCCATAGATGCTGCCTCACCCGCTATGCTTCTTCAGCATTTTCTACCAATGTCCTTATTATGGGATAAGTTTACTCACACTGTTGGGGTTGGTTTAAGCATGCTTGACAGGAGGATGGGATTCAGAAGGGGATCAGAAAGTTTAGATAAAGAGACAGTTCAGAAAGCAGATTAAAAGTATTCCGAGGAATATATTTTTGGTGTTGAATGAGCCCTAATGCAATATTACAATAGCGTATAGAATGATATGCTATTTCCTCTATAACTTATTGTATATATAAACCCATCCATAGAGTGCAGAAAGGAATTTTTTTTCATGAACATCCATATAAAAATTAGTTACTCCAGCATTTTGTGTCAACTTGGGAGGATGGCATAGTATCTTTACTAAAGGCAGGATGGGAGGAATTATAGTGGAAGCAGCTATCTGTGAGTTGCTGTGGGTGTTTGTGGCTAGCCTGGTACCTGAGATAGAGGCAGAGTGATCAGGAGGGGGAACGGAAATGATCAGAGGTAGACCGTGTGAAGGAGAGGGGTGGGTGGAACCTGCTTGGCGGCAAAAGTAATAAAAAGGTTCAAATTCTGCACAAGGAGCAGAAAACAACGACAGTCATCAACGTACCAAAAGTAACAAATGTAATGACATTTTTGAGTTTTGTGTGAGTTTTGGAAGAAGGAAAAATAATGTTGGCTTTTGATAATGGCATTCAACACAAGTACGTTACGTGGCAATGGGAATTCCTGTAATGGTCAATTTAAGTTTGTGGGCTGAGTCTTCTTCTTTCGTGTGTTTCGGCCGAAACGTTGCCTATTTCCTTCTCTCCATAGATGCTGCTGCACCCGCTGAGTTTCTCCAGCATTTTTGTGTACCTTCTTCTTTTTTCGTGTCCATCTTCCATGTTCCAAATGTTGACATCGCTGTCATCGTCCATCCTGAAAAGGACGCAAGCTTCCGGCGGCAATCAGTGGGAGCCATCACTTGTTGCAATAGATGATGGTGGTAGCAGAATTAGCTCGGGATACTTCCCGTTTCCAGCCCTGCGACGTGGACGCTTCAGCTATGGGGCTGTGGGCTGAGTGGGTTGTATTCAAACAATGGTGTTTGGGTATCACGCAACCTTGTAACTCGGGTCAGTTACATCAGAGACTGGCTTAGTGTTTTGAATTAAAGGTTTTGTGGCATTGTGATGTTACATGGATAGGTACTTGATCTGATTTTGCTGTTAATCGGAATGCAATCTACCTGCTCTGTACCTACTACACGATGAAGGGTCTCGTCCCGAAACGTCGCCCATTCCTTTCCTCCAGGGATGCGGTCGGACCAGCTGAGTTACTATGGCTTTTAATGTCTATTTTCAGTTTAAACCGGCATCTGCAGTTCTTTCTTAGACCTACGCCATGCACCCTCTCCCCAACTTGGCAGTTGAATTAGTAAGAGCAGCCCTACAAACAGTCAGTCATCAACTCAATGTAAATATTCTCCAGTGAAGTCAATCAAAGACCAAGACTTGGAAACAAAATGGCTTAATGGATTAAAGTATTGGGAGATACTTCCAAGTGCCTCTTGACTTGTGTCACTGAGGTCCCACACAGTAGTTAGTTGTCAAATATTGCATAGTAGACGGTGGAAAACCCGAAACGTCATCTATTCGTTTTCTCTGGAGATGCTGCCTGACCTGCGGAGTTATTCCAGCATTTTGTGTCTATCTTTGGACGAAAGATATTAATTGCTCAGATGTGGATGGATTCCTTTACAACTTTCATTCCATTTTCCAAGATCAAGTGATACAGATATTTCTATTCAGAAGGCAAAGTCATTAATGGGTTAGAGCTTTGATAGTTGTAAAGCTGGGACTGTCATTCCAAGTATAAGAGACTTTTGTCCTGGGATTGTCTAGAATTAAGTGGCCAAACACGTTTTGTTTAGTTTAGAGATACAGTGCGGAACAGGCCCTTCAGCCCACCATGTGCCTTAGTGCCAGAAACCCGAGTTCGATCCTTACTATGGGTGCTGTCTGTGTGGAGTTTGTACGTTCTCCCTGTGACCGCGTGGGTTTTCTCTGGGTGCTCCGGTTTCCCACCACACTCCAGAGAGGTGCAGGTTTGTAAGTTAATTGGCTTCTGTAAATTGTCCCTTGCATGTAGGATAGAAGTAGGGTATGTGTGATCGCTGGTCGGCGTGGACTCGATGGGCTGAATGGTCTGCTTCCACGCTGAATCTCTAAACCAAACCAAACACTGGCCAGAAGAGTGATAGAGAAACAGAAAATGTTGAAAACCTCAGTGGAGCAGGATACATCTGTGGTATGAGAAAGAGTTAACATTTCAGGTCTATGGTCTTCCGTCAGACTCCAAAAGGTGATAAAATGTATGATTAAAACTGCATAAAGGAGGAATGGTGGAAAGAGCAAGGGGAAAATCTGCAATCGGGTGGAGAACATAAGGAACTGGTGCCACAAATGGTGATGATGCCATTTAAGAAGAGGTGCTGTATCCTTGTGGTTAACATGAGAACACGTTTAGCCAGTAGAATAAAGGGCCTGTCCCACTGTATGAGTTTACCCAAGAGCTCTCCCGAGACCAAACTCATGGTAAGTACGTAGCGGGTACGTCGGAGCTCGGGACGTCTCTTAGCGGCTCGTAACGCTAACAGCAGGTACTCGGGAAATGCGGTAAGCTCGTGAAGCTTTTTCAACATTTGAAAAATGTCCAGGAGAGCCCGGAGTACCTACGAGCGGCCATTACCGTAATTGTCCGAGTTTGAATCAGGGAAATTTGGGAGGACTCGTGAATTACCTCGTACAGTAGGAGATGGCAAAGGGGGAATTGGATATTCTTTTCAGGAATAGAATGTAGATATAGAATGGAGATATAGAAGAATTGGAATCCATGGTGAACATAAGTTGATGGGGACCAGGAAGCTGGACATTGCCAAAGTGGAGTGGGGCATTTGAAATATCATGAATGTAAACCATTGAACAGTACAGCATATGAACAAGCCCTTTGCCCCACAATGTAAGTGGGAAGGGACTGGACAAGGAGAGAATGAAGAGTTCAGAGAGGAAGAAATATGTTCTGCGGGCCAAGACCAGGCTGAAACAATGCGTCTACCAGAGAAGGACACAGAGGTCAGGCAACATCCCAGGAGGATGCAGATAGGTGACGTTTTGGCTCTGAACCCTTCCATTTCCAACCCTAAACACCACCGATCCATGTTCTCCAGGGATGCTGCCTGACCTGCTGAGTTGCTCCAGCACTTGTTTTGTAAGCCAGCACTTTGTTTCTAAGTTCAAGGAACGCCTCCTCATCTTTCGCCTCGGACTACCACAGATCTCAGGGGTGCAGTTCTGATGTTGTCGACCCACAACATGAACTCCCTCCAAAGATGGTACCGACTGAAGCCAATTAACCTACAAATCTTTGGAGTATGCGATGAAACCAGAGCATCTGGAGAAAACCCACTGGGAGAATGTACAAACTCCGTACAGGCAGCACCTGGGCGTTGTGAGGCAGCAACTCTACCTCTGCACCACCGTGCCGCCATTCCATCTGTTCCAGTCCCCCGGACTAATTCCCCATTTTCCCAATTCTGATCAAAGACCGCTGACCTGAAACAAAAAAAATTCTCTCTCCACAGACGCTGCCTAAAGGGCCTGTCCCACGTGCATGCGACCTGCATGCGGCAAGCGCGACCAAACCGGAAGCGGGGGCTGCGCGGAGGTCGAGTGAGTGACGTGAAGTTCGAGCGAAGTCCGCGGGAGGTTCGCGCATGACTTACGGCATCAAGACGCTGTGTACGCCGTCGAGACGCTGCGTATGCCCATCGAGGCGGTGCGTATGGCGTTGAGGCGGCTGCGGGCCGGCAGGCCGTTGCCGCGTGGAATTTTTGAACACAGTCAGTTTTTTCGTAGCCCCGTGCAATGTCGGGACCAGCTCCACACAACTCCATACGGCTCCGGCGATCGAAGTGGGACCGGCCCCGCGAAGCCGTACGGCTCAAGCGACCACGTTAGGTCGCGCTTGCCGCATGGAGTCGCATGCTCATGGGACAGGCCCTTTACCCGTTGAGTATCTCCAGGACGTTTTATTCTTTTAAATTTACAAGATGTGCAATGCTTGTACAGTACTTTTAGTTTATGGGTCAGAAATGGATTAGTTGGGTTTCTTGCCTTGTAGACATCTAAAAGCATGTGATGTCCAAGCTGCCCATTATCAGGCTGAAAGCTTTTACAAAGAAATGTGTACATATCACAGAATTCTAGCCAGCATCTGCAGCGTAAATGGATTAAGTAGCATTAGAATAAGAAGAGACAAAATGTACAGTCTGCACATTGCAGTAATATTGGCCAATGTCCAAAAAAAGGCAACTATGCACGTTATTTTTATAAAATATTGCTAGGTGCTAGAATTTATGATTAATTTTGTCACTCCTCTCCAGGTGAAATTTTCACCTGGAAAGGTAAAGGGAGGGGGGAGGGGGTAAAAGGTGGAAGGTTGTTTGGCAGTTATTGTCATGTACAGCTATTTTCTTACTGGTTTATCAACAAATCTAGTTGGAAAAACACTTGAAGAAGGGTTTCGGCCCGAAACGTTGCCTATTTCCTTCGCTCCATAGATGCTGCTGCACCCGCTGAGTTTCTCCAGCTTTTTTGTGTACTTCTTGTTTAATGCTGACCTGCATAGTCCAGATTTGCTACATACCTGATCAAATATGCCTGATATGGCTTCTGCCATGTATTTAGAGATGAAGGCCTTGTATGTTTAGTATTCATAACATGGAGACCATAATATTTGAAACTTTCTCCACTTCATGAAGTAATAGGTGAGTGCACTCGCTTTATTTGAATGGGTTATAAGCAAGTCCTGATAAATCATGAAAAATAGAGCTCAATTTTATTACAGTTAGCAATTGGCTTGACAATTATTGCATATAAGGATAATGGTTTTTTATACAAGCAGTTTAGGCTATAATAGTTTATTTTCAATTAAGTATAATACTTAAATTCTATTCAATTCACAAAGTCCCACAGAAGAATTACCATCATACACAATGAATATGTAAGGGTGAAAGACTCTGACAACTGACTGATGATGATAGAGCATTCAAAAAAGGTTAATGAATGGTGATGTAATGCCTTTTATAGAAATGTAATTGTCATTGAAGTTTAAAAATAATCAGATATTGGTAGGAGCAGTGAGTTTCAAATTATTTTTTGATGATTATATTGTCAAAATGTCTCAAGTTAGTGATTTGGTCATTTTTTTCCATATCCTACAACAATTTAATTTGGTATCTCAAACTTTGAAGGTACCAGATAGTGGAAAAGATCTGAAATTAGCAAAATTTGGCAATTAAATGTTTATCTACTTTTGCTGGGACTTCAGGTAGAGTGGGACCATGACATGATTGCATTGAATCAAAACAGTTTAAGCAGTTCAGGATTTTAGTTTAGTTTAGAGATACAGCGTGGAAACAGGCCCACCGAGTACATGCCGAACAGCGACCCCCACACACTGGCACTATCCTACACACACTAGGGACAATTTACAATTTTACCAAGCCAATTAGACCACAAACCTGTGTGTGTCTTTGGAGTGTGGGAGGAAATCGGAGCACCTGGAGAAAACTCACGCAGGTCACGGGGAGGCAGAGTAAGGCAGCAACCCTTCCACTGTACCACCTTCAGCATCAAATTGTGTGCAAGTTGCTCAACGGTAAACTGTATGCAAGTCAGGCATTGCTGGCGGGTACATCATTAGAAGCCATTATTATTGGCATTATTAGCCATTAAACTCACTGGTTCCATCTGGAAAAGCATGGGTTAATCACAGAAAACCGACATGGCTTTGTTAAAGGGAAACCACTCAAGAACAGCGTTGTCTTGTGAAGTAAAAAAAAAAAAATCACAGTTCTGCAATAGATGTGCCTGGGGTGTTTTTAGGAGATATGACAAAAGGCCAGATGGAATATTTGTTTTTAGAATATAGAAGTCCATGTAATTAAAACAAAAAATGTGAGTGTGAATATGGATTTGATTTGGTGCCAAGGATGAGGGAGAATGGATGTATTCAAACTGAACTGTGGTTTGTGGTGTTGTTTGCCAAGGGAAATGCATTGGAGATGCATTACTCTTGATATCATTTATTTATGAACTCACCAAACCAAGGAGAACAGCGCACTATTACAAGTCTGCAGATAATACAAAAGTTGGCAGAGTATTAGTTGGTCTCAAGGTTGTAGGTGTAGAGGCCATCATGACAAAGGTAGGTTTCCTTCCCTCTGGCTTTACAATCATCGTCATCGGGTGGTGCCGCGAGCGGCAGCCTCGCCAGCAGCGTGTTTGTCCTTTCGACTTTTTTTGTTTTTTTAGTATGTCTAAATGTATGTTTTAGTGTGAAAATTGCCACAAAGCGTTGGAGTAACTCAGCGGGTCAGGCAGCATCTCTGGAGAAAAGAAATTGGTGACATTTAGGTTCAGGCTGGGAGTCAAGGGAAAGGGAAATGAGAGATGTACACAGCGATATAGAGAGATATGGAACAAATTAATGAAAGATATGCAAAAAGTAATGACGATCAAGGAAAGGTGGAGCCCACAATGATCCATAGTTGGTTTTGGGCTAGGTGTTAATGAGTTATACAGACAGTGAAACCAGTACGATGAGTAGGGCTGGGGAAAATTCGGAGAGAGCAGAAATGCAGGGGTTACTTGAAGTTAGAGAAATTAATATTCATACTGCTGGGTTGTAAGCTGCCCAAGCGAAATATGAGGTGGGATGTTAAATGATACATTTTGGTGATATGAATAAGGTAAGAACATGCTCTATGTGGTATGACTTTGTAAAATTAAGCAGAAAAACATTATAGTTCAAATACACTGATCATCAAAAGCAATACAACTTGATTAGTAACCTATCAAAACAAGGCCTAGAAATTCAATGTTTTTCCAAAGAATAATGATAAATAGTACTGCATTGGATCTTTGCACTGTTTTAAAAATGTATAGTGAGATTTTGGAGAGTTCAGCATGGAAACAGTCCCTCCAGCCGACCAAGTCCATGCTGATCAGCGATCACCCGAACACTAGCACTATCTTACACACTGGGGACAATTTTTAATTTAAGAAGCCAATTAACCTGCAAACCTGTGTGTCTTTGGAATGTAGGAGAAAACCGGAGCACCCGGAGAAAACCCACGTGATCACACAGGGAGTACAAACTCTGTATAGACAGTACCCGTAGTCAGGATCGAACCCGGCACCCGTAGTCAGGATCGAACCCGGGACCCATAATCAGGATCGAACTTGCACCACCGTGCAGCCCTTCCATATTTCCTTTTGTGGGAAATGCATGGCCCACTAACCCTTCTGGTTTATTTTTGTCACAGGGGTGGCTGGTAGTTATGCAACTGTGGTGTTGAAGGGACCTGCACAACTATCACTTCTGCACGCGGTCTAGTAATCACCAGGGCAGGGAGTGAGCATGGGCTGACATCACTAGCAGTGGGCTCACACCTTGATGCCTGAATGGAGAGGATCTACACTAGGGGAAAGGTCCTTAATGCCAGGTTCCAGGGTCATTTTGCACCATGGACAGGCATTCTTGGTGACAACACTGACTTCCAGCAGTGAAATGTGGAGATGCTTCATGATGACCATGCAACATGAGTTTGAGAACACCATCGATGGACATAAAATGCTGGAATAACTCAGTGGGGCAGGCCACATGTCTAGAGGAGAAATGGGTGACATTTCGGGTTGGGACCCTTCTTCAGACCTAAAGCGTCACCAATTCCTTCTCTCCAGAGATGCTGCCTGTCCCGCTGAGTTACTGCAGGATTTTGTGTCTATCTTTGATGTAAACCAGTGTCTGTAGTTCCTTCCTGCACTTTGAGAACACCATAGATGTGGTTTTCAAAGGCAACAAGCTGACCATGCAGGCAGCACGTCTTATCTCCCTACACAGAAAGTCCAGTGTTCCTGTCCCTCAACACCCTCGTAGATGGCCTCCCATCTCCAACACTCTCCATTCTCCACACTCACTGCATCCTGTCGCTCCTCTCCTATATTTATCTAAAGCCCTTTTGTCTGCTTTTTACCTCCAGCTATTATCACTTGCTCCACCCATCCACTAATCACCACCCTCCCCTTGCCTGTATTTTGCCTGTCACTTGAATTGAATTGAATACTTTAATGTCACATGTGACAAGTCACAGTGAGATTCTTTGCTTGCATCCCCTGCCAAGGTATGCAAATAATCGCCCATTAGAGCGCTTACAAAGTTACAATACCCCCCCCCCACTCACTGCGGTTCCCCCATGCCAGGTCCCCGTTGCTCGTCCCCCTCTCTCACGGCGGTCCCCCCTTTGTTCCTTCCCTCGGGAGCGGCGACCTCACTTCCACGTGGTCCGTTCTAGTCCATCAGCAGCCGCACTGACCTCTCTGCCATCGCTTGCCAGATTTTGGCCCAACCTCGTCTCTTTTCCAGCTTTCTTCCCATCCCACCCCGCGCCACCACAACCCCCACTCCAATCAATCTGAAGAAGGGTCTTGACCCAAAACATCATCTATCCATTTTCACCACGGATGCTGCCTGACCTGCTGAGTACAACCGGCACTTTTTTTTTTTTTTTTTTTTTGTTGCAAGCCTCCAGCATCTGCAGTTTCTCATCTCTCCAATCTACTGAAGACGTTGGCTTTGTAAATAATGGGGGACAATTCAAGGTTCCTGAGCACCCGCCAGAAATTAATAGCAGTATTTATCGTTTCACCTTCCAATTGTGTGACTTCCTCTGAGGGGAAGAGAGATTTTCTTTTAGTTCAATTTAGAGATACAGTGCGAAGACAAGACCGAGTCTGCACCAACTAGCGATCCCCGCAAACTAACGCTATCCGACACACACTAGGGACAATTTACATTGATACCAAGCCAATTAACCTACAAACCTGTACGTCTTTGGAGTGTGGGAGGAAACCGGAGCTTCCCGGAGAAAACCCACATAGGTCACATGGAAAATGTACAAACCCCATACAAACAGCACCCATAGTCGGGATCGAATCCGGCAAATCTACCGCTGCGAACCTGTGCCGCCCCAAAGTGTGCTCGTCCAGGATTCCAACCAGGGATCTCTCGAACACAAAGTGAGAATCATATCCCTGGACCAACTGCTTTTTGGAAGCAGAGGATGGTAATGGTCATGGTGATGAGAAGTGAATGAAGGAGTGATAAGTGGGGACAATGTAAAGAGGGAGAGAGATCAGGGCAGTCTAAGATTGAGAAGGAGATGGAGATTGAAGAGAGAAATAAAAAGCCTGCAAAAATGAATACATACAACCGCCTGCTCGCTTTCCTGAGATTGGCTGCCCAACTATGATCTCAAACTCCATTAACCCAGAGGGAGCCAATTTGAGGTTTATAATCTTATTTTCTCATCCAACTCAAAGCCACTAACCATTAGAATTAAAAAGTAGGTCAGAGTAAAGTGCAATCACTGTGTGCACTGATATTACACAGCGTGAACTCGCAGCCAATCTTTCGTGCAATGAAAATCATACTTTAATGGTGTTTACAAAACAGGATACTCACTTGATGTAATCTGGTTTCCAAACTAAGCTGAAATTTGGTATTTTTGGAATAACAGAAAATAGTAGGCCATTTGGCCCATCGAGCCTGCACCGCCATTCAATATGATCATGGCTGATCATCCAACTCAGTATCCTGTACCTGCCTTCTCTCCATACCCCCTGATCCCTTTAGCTACAAGGGCCACATCTAACTCCCTCTTAAATATAGCCAATGAACTGGCCTCAACTACCTTCTGTGGCAGAGAGTTCCAGAGATTTACCACTCTCTGTGTAATAATACTTAGTGATACTTTTAAACTACTGTGTGTTCCTCACCAGAAATGATCCCCAACACCAAAGATGTACAGGTTTGTAGGTCGTGTAGGAAAGCACTGCAGATGCTGGTTTAAATCGTAGGTAGACACAAAAAGTTGGAATAACTCAGCGGGACTGGCAGCATCTCTGGAGAGAAGGAATGGGTGACGTTGCGGGTCGAGACGTACCGACTCGACCAGGACAGGTCGGGTCTGAAGAAGGGTCTCGACCCGAAACGTCACCCATTCCTTCTCTCCAGAGATGCCATCTGTCCCACTGAGTTACTCCAGTATTTTGTGTCTACCAGGATTGTAGATATATGTATAAAAATGTATCCCTAGTCCAGGATAGCGTTAATGTGCGGGGATCGCTGGTCAGAGCAGACTCGGTGGGCCTTTAGAAGATTGAGGGGGATCTTATAGAAAATTACAAAATTCTTAAGGGGTTGGACAGGCTAGATGCAGGAAGATTGTTCCCGATGTTGGGGAAGTCCAGAACAAGGGGTCACAGTTTAAGGATAAGGGGGAAGTCTTTTAGGACCGAGATGAGAAAAACATTTTTCACACAGAGAGTGGTGAATCTCTGGAATTCTCTACCACAGAAGATAGTTGAGGCCGGTTCGTTGACTATATTTAAGAGTGAGTTAGATGTGGCTAAAGGGATGAAGGCAGGTACAGGATACCGAGTTGGATGATCAGCCATGATCATATTGAATGGCGGTGCAGACTCGAAGGGCCGAATGGCCTACTCCTGCACCTATTTTCTATGTTTCTGCGCTGTATCTCTAAACTAAACCAAACTAAACTAAAGCAAAGCTTTGGAATAAAATCTAGATTTTCATTAAAACTTTGTGCTGCAAGTACATTTCTTTATTTTAATAAGAACTTTTTTTTCCAATATGTGTCCTTTTTAGGTAGTGATTTGCACCTCTATTGATTTTAGCCTGCAATATCTTTCTGTCAATAGTAATACATCTTAACAAATGTTGCTGTGGTGTTAGACAACTAATCAATTCACGTAAACATCATATTATATTCTACTTAAAATAAGGCTGTAAAAGCTAGATGTTCCGCCATTAATTTCTGTGAATACTTGTACCTCGAGGCATATAATAATAGTAATTTCTGTATAATTGTGCACTCCATCCACACAGTATACAATTAAATAGATTAATGGCCTTGTTTTTAGCTTTCCAAATGTTAATCCATCATTCACCTATAAATGGATTTCTCTTACAGGCTAGGGATAAAAATCAGCTGTATCTGTATTTTAATCAACTTCTAATCACAATTTGTACTACAGTGGGTGCATAAAGTTGTGTTTCAGTGCATATCATCTACGCATTGAAGAAACTGTTTCATGACTCACTTCGATGAGATGTACCATTATGTAAGCACAATAGCACATTTGTGCTTGTAAATGCCAGTAAATGAAACATTTAGCAAAAACATCTTCATTGTCCAGAATACCTGTGACACCATCTATGGCTGTCTTGAGATGGGAATTCATTGAAGTGATACCTAATTTTATCTTCTGCGTGCAAAAATGCCACGATAGGTGGCCTTACAGCGTCAGAGTTCCTGCCTTACAGTGCCAGAGACCCGGGTTAGATCCTGACTACGGGTGCTGTCTGTGCAGAGTTTGTACGTTCTGCCTGTGACTGCATGGGTTTTCTCCGGGTGCTCCGGTTTCCTCCCCCACTCCAAAGACGTACAGGTTTGTAGGTTAATTGGCTTGTTAATTGTCCCTTGAGTGCGGGATAGTGCAAGTGTACGGGATGATCACGGGTCAGCGTGGACTCAGTGGGCCGAAGGTCTTGTTTCCACGCTGTATCTCTAAATTCTAAAGTCAAAAATCATAACACAGGGCACGTGGGTCAGAGGCTCAGATGTCTTCAGCATTAATGTTTAATTAAAAAAAATATCTTAAAGTTTGAAGATATTAGTGGTGAGGAAGACAATTCATATTTAAAAAGAAGAGAGGGAGCTGAAGAATTGCCACACTTGTCCAAGAGGTAGGTTTTAAATAAAAACACTTTTGTTTCAGAATTGTGCTCTCCAAGTTTAAATTCCTTGAGGTGATACCTAAAGGGGCTGTCCCACTTGGGTGACCTAATCCGCAAGTTCTGGCGAATTTGCCCTCGATCCTCATACTCGCAGCATGGTCAACACGGAGTCGTAAGAGGTCTTTGTAACTCTCCTTCATGCTCGAGAGTGGTCTCCGCGTACTCGAGGCCTCAGCTAGGTTGCGGCGTTTTTTTCAATATGTTAAGAAATACCAGCGAGTGAAAAAAGGTCGTCATAAAAAAATCGATACTTTTTTTAATGGTGGGTTTAGTCGTAGTAGGTCGGCATGTTAGTCGTAGGTAATTGTGGGTAGTCGAAGGTAGTCGTAGATAGTCTTCATCATAGTCGAAGGGAGGTCGAAAGAGATCGAAGGAGGTCGTCTTCACTCTCCACTATTCGGTGTCCAATTTTCCCAAAGTTAGTCGTAGCTAGTTCTTCAACATAGTTGAAGCTGGTCTTCAACATAGTCGAAGGAGGTCTTCAACATGTCATTTTTTCAAACTCTTCTAAACTCGCCAATTAGGTCGCCCAAATGGGACAGCCCCTTAATTCTTTGTGTAAACACTCCAAGACAATCATCAAACAGGGAACAAGTTGGTCAGAGGCTCAAGTGTCTTCAACATTACTGCTTAATTTAAACTTAAGCTTAACCATCTTAAAGTTTAAATTGAGTTTTTGTGGTGAGGAAACAATTTACATTTAAAAACAAGAGAGGCAAGAGCTGAAAAATTGAGACAAATAGCTTGCGTCTAACAGGTTGGCTTCAAAAAAAACTATTTTGTTTAGGAACTGTGCTCTCCAAGTTTGTACCGTAATCTTTATAAATTAACCTCCTCACAGACAGGTTGCAAAGTGAACTAGATATAGATTGGTACAGAGTCAATTGCAAATCTTGCTTGACTCGACTGGAAGTGTCTTTCTGATACTAATACATCCTTCAGGCTTCAACGTTGAGATTGTCAAAGAATGCCTTTGAGGAAGCAGCAGTACAAATGTTTATTTAAAATGGATCGCACGCTCCTGTTAACTAATACCTTGTCTGCGGTGACAAATGAGAAGCCAAATCCTACCCAAAAGCCCAACAAACGTTAGATCTGAACAGCCCAAGCTTGTCATTTGTGAATTGACTTTGAAGAAATAACGACAAGTCTGGACTAATTCCAATGTCAGGTAACAGCGCAACAATGTCATAGCTCAACAATGTGCCTCCACCTTGTGCAATAGCACTCAAAGTATTCTCAAACAGCATCAAGATGACATTTCTATTCCCTTCATCAATTGTCCTCACAACCTGTCAGAAAGTGATTGTTAGTTGAGTGCCACTGTGCGATCAGTTTTATGCTGAAAATTCACACCCACTAGAAATACATTTTGCATAGGATCATTATAGTCATCAAAGAGAAAAGATCTCCCCCCCCCCCCCCCCCCCCCCCCCCCCCCCCCCCCCCCCCCCCCCCCCCCCCCATCAGTCAGGGCAGCTTTCAACTTAGTTCTTCCATATCTGTCAAACCCATAACAATTTATTCTGCTACTTTGAAAAAAAATCAATTCATGCCATCTTTATGTCAAGTTTGCTTTATCATCAGGTTTACCCATCACCTTATCTTTTTTTTTTTTTTGCTGACTCCTCAGTCCTGTATTTTATCCCAGTGGAAACTTTATGTCATTGTTTACCTGTGGGTTGATTTAGTTGTTTTAAAGTTTTGTTTTTTAGTTTTAGAGATACAGGGCGGAAACAGGCCCTTCGGCCCACCGAGTCCGCACCGACCAGCGTTCCCCGCACATTAACACTACCCTACACACACCAGGGATAGTTTTACATTTATACCAGGCCAATCAGACTACAAACATGCACGCTTTTGGAATGTGGGAGGAAACCGGAGATCTCGGAGAAAACCCACGTGGTACACAGGGAGAACGTACAAATTCCGCACAGACAAGCACGTGTAGTCAGGATCGAACCCGGGTCTCTGACGCTCTAACGCAGCAACTCTACCGCTACAGCACCATGCCGCTCATTTTGACTCTTTGCGTTCGGCCCTCTGTGCGCTCTTTAGCTTGATCCTCGCCTTTGTTTTACTCCCTCTGTCTGTTAACCTACCTCAGGCTGAACATGTACATGGAAGCGTGCCAGCAAAGAGAAAGAGATGAAGTCTAATCCCTGCTGCAGATCACATTTTTGGAAATCTTTATTAAGAACACTTTTGAGAGGATCTGAGAATGATATAATTGAAATTGACCCGAGGGTGTAATTTTCAACCATTATGCTGTTATTCAGAAAACGACACCATGTGATTACATATTTTGGGGAAAAAATTGGCATGAAGTCTGTTTCTTCACGGTTCAGAACTGCGCGCAGTGTGTCTTCAGCTTCCTCCAGTAATTAATGACAAAGTTTCTCACCACCAGAGTCATGCTTGGAAAATTATTCTTAAAAAATATATTTTAAATTGTGAAATGATTTTAGGTACTGGGGTGCCAGATTAAACGAGGGGCATCGTGAGAGATTTAGTATCAATATAAGAATATCACAAATGAGAACTTTTGTTCAAATGAATGTTTTTTTCTTGTTGGTGTGATATAGTCATTGTTGGGAATGTCTTCACTGTAAACCCTTGCTATAACGGCCTGCAGGATGGTGTCCGTTATTGCCGATTGTCCGCTATAACCAAGTGAGGTGGGGAGTAAAGGTTGGGATAAAGAAAACTGGCGTTGTGGGGATTAAACAAGCGATAATTCATAGGATGAAGAGATAGGAGTAGAATTAGGCCACTCGGCCCATCAAGTCTACTCCGCCATTCAATCTGAATCTCCACCATTCGGTCTGAACATTTCGTTCAGACTGAAAGGTCTGAATGACAAATAAAGGATTCAATTCAATCATGGCTGATCTATCTCTCCATCCTAACCCCATTCTCCAGCCTTCTCGCCATAACCCCTGACACTCGGACTAATCAAGAATCTATCTGTGCCTTAAAAAATATCCATTAACTTGGCCTCCACAGCCTTCTGTGGCAAAGAACTCTACAGATTGTGACTGAAGAAATGTCTCCTCATCTCCTTCCTCAAAGAACATCCTTTAATTCTGAGACTCTGACCTCTAAATCCCAGACTCTCCCACTAGTGGAAACATCATCTCCACATCCACTCTATCCAAGTCTTTCACTATTCTGTATGTTTCAATGAGGTCCTCCACTCATTCTTCGAAACTCCAGCGAGTACAGGCCCATTGCTGTCAAATGCTCATCATAGGTAAACCCACTCATTCTTGGGATCATTCTTCACAGGCCGGGGAGCCGCTGAGCCCCCGGGCCCACGCGCGGTGAGACAGGGACGGGCCCGGGACTCACGCCATCTTCACGCTGCTCGCTCTCTTCCCGCCTGCGACAGGAAGCTCCTGCCATGTGGCGCCTGCTCCTTGCAAGGGGAGCCTCGTTCCACTATAACTTAATACCACTGTATGTAATGGGTTTAGGTTATAGTGGAACGAGGCGCCCCTTATTGCAAAGAGGTCCATTATTGCAAAGGTTTACTGTATTGTCTTTGATAAGCAGGTTGTGAATGTTCAGGCCCTTTCAAATTGAGCAATATGGAAACTACGCCTTATGGAAACCTGGCCATTTCAGCGGTCAATTAAGAATCAAGCACATTGGCTGTGAGTGAGGTGTCCACAAATTAGACAGACCAATGCGAACTCTAGACGTAGGTATTTAGTGAACTAAAGGGACATTTACTATTAGTGATAGTGGCATTTTAGTCACTAACTTAGTTAAATAATTGATTTTAAATCCCACATGTTCTGTTGGCATTTATACACATGTTCTTGGATTATTAGTTTAGCCTTACGAGCCCAGTAACCTGACCATAATGACACTGTACGTACCACAATGCACCAGGTTTTCACTCGTACAGTATAATAATGTTTATTTTACGATCTTAGTTCAAATTGAAAGCTTATAATTATTTATAATAAGACAAAGTTTATTGTTAACATTAGAGGTGAACTGAACTGTTCTGTATTTTTGAGTACAATACTCTGTTGTGCTGCAGCAAGCAAGAATGTCATTGTCCTATCTGGGACACATGACAATAAACTCCCTTGACTTGACTTGACTATACCAGTCCCACCGGCACGCATTTGGCCCATACCCATCTAAACCTTTCTTTTCCATGTATCTGTCCAAAGGTCTTTTAAATATTATTATAGTACCTGCCTCGACTACCTCCTCTGGCAGCTCGTTCCATATACATACCACCCTATGTGTGAAAAGGTTGCCCCTCGGGTTCCTCATAAATCTTTCTGCTCTAAACTTAAACCTATGTCCTCTAGTTCGTGATTCCCCTAGTCTGGGTAAAAAAACGATGCCCCCACCCTATCTGCTCCCCTCGTGATTTTTATACCTCTATAAGATCACCCCTCATCCGCCTGCGTTCCATGGAATAAAGTCCTAGCCTGCCCAAACTCTACCGATAGCTCAGGTCCTCAAGTCGGGCAATATCCTCATTAAAGTTATTAAATGTATTGAAATCCAGTTCAAAACTCCAAACAATAGAATTTGAACTTAATGCAATAACAATGCAAAAAGTTAATCCAAACATCAACAAATGATATCAGTTAAACCCTGATTACATGGAATCTTCACTTTTGGAGGATTGAGTAAATATTGAGTAAAAAAACATATTTTTAAATCATTGATAATTTAACCTTCTTTCCAGATATCTATTGCAGCTAATTTAATTGTTAATTATTTTTGCCCAGCCACCTAACTCTTCCCTACCCGAGCTGGTTATATTATGACAGCAGAATCGTACTTGGTATTTAATCATAAGCTGCAATTCACCTAAGAATGCAAGCAGTCTTTTGAAATCCACGTGCTGTGATTATCACTCGCAGTTCGCAAAGTGAAACATTGATGCTGGAGTTTAAAATCAGAAGTGAATTATTGAATGACAGTATTTACGCATTTTGAAACTGGCTGTGTAGCAAGTGATTGGAACAGGGCAATTATTTATGAGAAACTATATATTAGGTTTAAAAAAAAAAAGACACAAAGTGCTGGAGTAAATCTGCGGTTCAGGCAGCATCTCGGGAGAACGTTCTCCACAGATGCTGCCTGACCAGCTGAGGTACTCCAGCACTTTGTGTCTTTTTTTGTAAACCATCATCGGCAGCTCCTTGCAGTACAGTACAGTAGGACTGTAGTTTTATGTCTTCCTGGCAAAAAATACATGTACTATAATGTTCTTAAATCAAATCAGAGTTTGATTGGGAGTTTTTAAGGGCTTTTCTGATTAAACTGTCTGAAGACCAGTTTTACAGTGCTTTAAGTCCTCACCGACCAGCCCTATCCTACACACTAGGGACAATATACAATCTTTACCAAAGCCAATTAACCTACAAACCTGTACGTCTTTGGAATGTGGGAGCTAGCCGGAGCACACGGAGAAAACCCACGTGGACACAGGGAGAACGTACAAACTTCATACAGACAGCATCCGTAGTCAGGATCGAACCCGGGTCTCCGGCACTGTAAGGCAGCAACTCTTCCGCTGCCTTGTTTTCAATGACATTCGCCTAAATTTATAGTAGCGAAACTATCAAATCTTGGCATTGTGAGAAAGAATACATTTCTCATTGAGCCAGCAGCACCAATAATGGCCATTTGCAAACCTCCAGACTCACCCACAAAGTACTTTGTTTTAACAGTAATTCCAAGACCTAAGCCAAAACCTAAACATTCTTCCAATCTTCCAACTGGCCACCAAGGATCCTCTACCCCTACCCCATTCAGCATTGTGTTGGCCTGCCAGCATTGTTTACCTCTATCCCATCACACACCACTTGTTATCATCACTGTACCATTCTCCACGCCACCCACCCCAGACTATTTATCACAGCATTCCCCCACAGCCACCCAGACACAGCCTAGAAAATATGTGATGCCAGGGTTTGCACAGAGTCATAGAGTCCATACAACTTGGGAACAGGCCTTTCAGCCCAACTTGCCCACACCGACCAATGTGCACTATTCCCACCTGCCTGCATTTGGCCCATATTTCTCCAAATCTGTCCTATTCATGTCCTATCCACTTGGAAACAATTGACTAAACCACCTCAGTGCTACACTCGTCTTGCCCACCATTTTGGCTGCTGTACGGTTTTCAGCCCAGGATAGCTGAATGAGCAGAATGAAGAGTTTTCAAAATGATGAAAACAATTGATTGTTCATGAAACAGAATTGAAAGCAAAGGTGAACTATATACGTAATCATATCATGCTTGCTGCCTATCAATTGATATTAAAAGGCAAGGGTCTTACAGCACCAGAGACCCTGGTTCGATCCTGACTATGGGTGCTGTCTGCACAAAGTTGGTATGTTCTCCCCATGATCTTAGGCTGTGGGCCGAGGAGCTTTTTCGTTCATGTTCGTGACCCTACTCGCGGAACTACCTGAATTTTTGACATATTGTGTAAAATCTGTGCAAAATGTCATGTAGTTCTGAGACATGGGTCGATTTCTAGACACATTTTTTATTCTCGGCCCAGAGCCTATCGATGTGGATTTTCACCGGATGCTGTGGTTTCCCCCCACACTCCAAAGACGTAAAGGTTTGTAGGTTAATTGGCCTGATATAATTGTAAATTGTCTCTAATGTGTGTAGGATAGTGTTAATGTGCAGACTCGGTGGGCCAAAGGGCCTGTTTACATGCTGTATCACTAAACTCAACTAAACTAAACTAAACTAAGATAAAATAAAGGAGCTGTTATTGTTTCTAGAAATTGTGCGATTCCTTACTTTGCAGTAGTTTTGGAACCCAATTTTGTTGGATTATTACGGTAAGTAGTCTTTAATACTATGCCTTGCCTCAATTATATTTACAATGTATCTCATAGATTTTTTTCTGTTGAAACCTGTTTTGGTCTCCAGTGCAAGAAAGGCTTCTCAGAATGAAACCTAGGTACCGATGTAACGGATCCATTCTGATCTCTTGCCTCTACAAGATCAATGCGGGTTTTACTTCTGGACACACTTATATTGCCAGCTGTACGATAGTGCAACAATAAAATAACAAAAACTCTCCATCTTTTTACTCTAGAGATGCTGCCTGACCCGCTGAGTTAATCCAGCACTTTGTGTCTCTGCTCAGTATATACCAGCATCTGCAGTTCCCTCCGACACATTTTGTTCTGCCTCAATCTCTGATTATACAGCTGCATTTTAACTGAGCAGCAACTTGAGAGTTAAGTCCTGATTTGACTTATAAAACTGTGACCATGATTAGTGATTTGTAAACACATCGTGGCCTTCTAATACATTTAGCCAACTGCTTTAGGATGTTAGGTGTGGCACGGTGGCACAGCTGGAGAGTTGATGCCACACAGCGCCAGAGACCCGCGTTCGATCTTGATTGCAGGTATTTGTGTGTGTGGAGTTTATAATCCCACAGTCCAAAGATGTGTACGTTTGTAAGTTAATAGGGTTCTTTATATTGACCCTAGTATGTAGGATAGAATGAGTGTATGGGTGATTGCGGGTCAGCACGGACCCGATGGGCCGAAGGTCCTGTTTCCACGCTGAATCTCTAAACTAAACTGAACTAAATGTCCCCAAATGAAACACGGACACATTGTAAACTTACGACGGAATCCTTTTCAATTCTTAAACGTGCAAACAACGGTGAAGAGAGTGAAACCGCACATTTGACACTGTGTTTTGAGGGGTAATGGCCGAGGAATTATTTGGTCAGATGAAAATCACACTTTGTTAAACCATACATTAATCTGCTCTTTGTATCGTCGATGATTTGGAAGCAATTAGCCGACCACATCTCAGATCTGGTTTTGATACACAATGCTACAAAAATACAGGAAAGAAACACATGTCAGTCTGCTTTCATCCAGAAAGCTTTTATGTTACTATGGGAGAGTCAAGGGGGAACTGATACATGGATAACCTTACATAATTGGCAGGAAAATGGTAATCTACAGAATCACACAAGCCTCTTAGTGAAACCCAGAGTGACAGATAACTGTATACTTTGAAGATTGTTACATTTAGCATGTCTGGGGCTTTTAAGTGAACAAGGAATGAGAGTACTGATACCTAATTGTATTAGGAGAATGTGCATGTGAAATTCTACTCCTGTTGGTCAGTCCTTTTCGCAGACAAAGGGATTACCTTAAGATCCCTAAAATAGACACAAGAAGCTGGATTAACGCAGCATCCCTGGAGAGAAGGAATGGATGACGTTTCAGGTCGATATCCTTCTTCAGACACTAAACGTCACCAATTCCTTCTCCAGAGATGCGGCTTGTCCCGTTGAGTTACTCCGGCGTTTTGTGTTGCTCTTCGGTTTAAACCAGCATATGCAGTTCCTTCCTACACCTTCAGGTGCCAAGTTAAGTCAAGTCAAGAGAGTTTATTGTCATGTGTCCCAGATAGGACAATGAAATTCTTACTTGCTGCAGCACAACAGAATATTGTAGGCATAAATACAGATCAGATCAGATCAGATCAGTGTAACGTTGCACTTGGGATGGTGAAGGATTTCTCTTCATAGTTTCTGCAGTGCAGGATGTATTTTTGTCTTAAAATAGTCGCCATATTTGAGGAAGGATGCGTGGGAAGGAACTGCAGATGCTGCTTTGCATCGAAGATTGAGGCAAAATGCTGGAGTAACTCAGCGGGCCAGGCAGCATCTCTGGAGAGAAGGAATTGGTGATGTCTCATGTCTGAAGATGAGCCTTGACCCGAAACGTCACCCATTCAATCTCTGCAGAGATGCTACCTGTCCTGAGTTACTAGAGCATTTTGTTTCTAACTGAGGAAGGATGTGCTGGCTTTGGAGAGGGTCCAGACGCTTATGAGAATGATCCTGGGGATGATTGGGTCAAAATATAAGAAGCTTTTGAAGGCACTGGAGTTTAGAAGAATAGAGGGGGGACCTCATTGAAACATACAGAACAGTGAAAGGCTTGAATAGAGTGAATGTGGGGAGGATATTTCCACTAGTGGAAGAGTCTAGATCTAGAGGTCATAGCCTCATAATTAAATGATGTTCCTTAGGAAGGGGGTGAGGAGAAATTTATTTAGTCAGAGGGTGGTGAATCTGTGGAATTCTTTGCCACCGAAGGCCGTGGAGGCCAAGTCAGTGGATATTTTTAAGACAGAGATAGATGGATTATTGATTAGTACGGGTGTCAGGGGTTAATGGGAGCAGGCAGGAGAACGTGGTTAGGAGTTAGAGATAGATCAGCCATGATTGAATTGTGGAGTAGACTTGATGGGCCGAATGGCCAAATTCTGCTCATATCACATGACCTTTTGACATGACTTTATCTCTAACCTGCTTGGATGCTCATTTGCTCCTAGATTTTTCAGCACATACTCATAGAGTGATACAGTGTGCAAATAGGCGCTTTGGACTTCAGACTAACTTGCCCACACCGGCCAACATGTCCCAGCTACACTAGTCCCACCTGTCAATGTTTGGTCCATATCGCTCCAAACCTGTCCTATCCATGTACCTATCTTAACTGTTTCTTAAACATTGGAATCATCCCTGCTTCAACTACATCCTCTGGCAGCTTGTTCCATATATCTATCACCCTTTTGTGTGAAAATGTTACCCCTCACTCCTATTAATTCTTTTCCCTATCACCGTAAACCTATATCCTCTGGTCCTCGATTACCCTACTCTGGACAAAACTTCGCTGACAAAGTTCAAGATCAGACAAAGGTTTTTAGAGCAATTAATGAGCTAATTGTGGACCTGGTAGCTTCTTCTCTGCTTCTGATAAAGAATGATTTCTTCATAAAACCTTTTTTTGGTTTACTTAGTCTTAACCCTTTGTCTGCTTTGGAGTGCAGTGCATTCTTTCTCCACGTATGGCTCCTCCTTGGAGATTACCAGGGTAATTTTTGAATCTATTACTGGTACATTTGCTTTTAATTAGTGCTGAATTATTCAAGTTCACTTCTATAAATTGATACGGACTTACAAAGGTAGTATTTTGTTTGTCTTCTCTAAAAGGTTTAGGTTAGGAACAGTCAATGCTTGTGACAAATGTGAGCAGTAAACTAGGCACTAAACAATGTTAATAATGATAATCGGTTGTCCGTAAAAAAAACCTGATTAATAGATTGTTTAATTAATTGTTGAATACATTGAAATCAAGGAACTGTTGTAGAATTAAAGCTTTTAAGTTTACTGATGCTCGGCTCTGTGGAGAATATTAGTCCTGCACAGCCACTTAGTCTTCCTTCACTTTAAATCTTTTCCCTCTCCTAAATATTCCTTAAGGAGCTGTCCCACTTGCGCGACCTAATCCACGAGTTGAGAAGAGCGTCTTTGACCTTCAAGCTCGAGGGCACTCGCCTGGAAAGCCCCGAGCTGAACCGACCGTCGATGAAACCGCGAGCTGGATCGACCGGCCGCACACACACACGCACGCAAGCACGCACGCGAACACACACACACACACACACACACACACACACACACACACACACACACACACACACATCGCAAAGGTGGGGGCCAGGGAAAGAGGGGTAGCGCTGTCTGAAATTCACACCCGCGATGAAAAGGAAGGTAAAACGGCTGCACAGTATCAGCAAGTCCTTTAGAGAGCGTGGGCAGGGGGGGGGGGGGGGGGAAGGGAGAGAGGGGGAGAGAGAAGGGGAAAGAAGGGGGGGGGGAAAGGGTGAGAAGGAGTGGGGCCACTTTTAAGAAGTCAGACAACTTATAATAAAGTTTAGCGGGCATTTTACCTACAGGTAGGTTCTCCTTGGTCCTGAAATCCCCAATGAGCCAATCAAAATGCGAAGGAGATTACCTACAGCTGCCCTCGACTGCCTGTAACTACATAGTGACCCCACTCCACTGCACTACGAGTTCAAAAGAACCATGCCAACCAAATTTTACTTGTGGAAAATTTTTCAACATGCTGAAAAATTGTCCGCGACCTAGCTGAGGCTGCGAATATTCAGGAACTTCCCTCCTAGGACCACGTGTCGGCCATGCTGCGAGTTTGAGTCGAGGGCAAACTCTTCTAAACTCGCAGATTAGGTCGCCCAAGTGGGGCAGCCCCTTTACCTGTTCCTTGTTCGTTTATTTCAGATATATTCCCCCTTTATGCCAACCACCTACTCTCATTTAGCCTTGCCATTGAGGATGTCTTTGCTCTTCTCATTTTAACTGGGTTATTCAATGGCATCTTGGCTGCCTATACTTTCAACAACGTGCTGGAGTAACTCAATGGGTGGGGCAGCATCTCTGGAGAATGTGGATAGCTCTGGATAGGACTAATCAGTCTGTAGAAGGGTCCCCACATGAAACATCACCTAGTCACATTCTCCAGGGATGCTGCCTGACTCGTTGAGTTACTCCAGCACTTTGTGAATTTTTTAGTAAACCAGCATGTGCAACTCCTTGCTTCTATGCTTTTGATAAGCCAGTTGAAGCTTCATCAGCCTGTATGCACTGGCTTTAAGCTCCACATGCAGGATAAAATTAACTTGCAGGATGTTGGCTAAGATTTTAAATACAGCAGAATGTGTACACATGAACTTCAAGGTATCAAGGAAATGCTGTTTTTGGTGTAGGAAGGAACTGCAGATGCTGGTTTATACAAAAGTTAGGCACAAAATGTTGGAGTAACAGCAGGTCAGGCAGCATCTCTGAAGAAAAGGAATAGGTGACAATTCAGCTCACAACCCTAATCTTTAAATTATTTGAAATAAAATTTGACATATGATGAAAGAGTGGGTCGACTGTGCTTGTATTCACTGGAAATTAGAAGGAGGAGAGGAGATCTTATTGAAACATATAAAATTCTTAGATTGGACAGGCTAGATGCGGGGAAAATGTTCCCGATGTTAGGGGAGCCCAGAACCAGGGGTCACAGTTCAAGAATAAGGGGTAGGCCATTTCGGACTTAGATGAGGAAAAACGTTTTCACACAGAGTTGTGAATCTGGAATTCTTGTCACAGAAGGCAGTGGAGGCCAATTCACTGGATGTTTTCAAGGGAGAGAGATTTAGCTCTTAGGTCTAAAGGAATCAAGGGATATGGGGAAAAAGCAGGAACGGGATACTGATTTTAGATGATCAGCCATGATCATATTGAATGGCGGTGCTGGCTTGAAGGGCCGAATAGCTTACTCCTGCGCCTATTTTACTATGGTTTTATAGTCTACGTAAAAGGCATATTACATCGATCTGTCTGCAGCATTGCTGTTGGCATCCAAGCGTTTAATCTAATCCGTTACTGTGTCATTGTCTCCCTCAATTCAGGGGGACTGGAGTTTAATTTCATTGGCAAAATAAATCCACTCCACTTGCAAGCAGCCTGCAAACTGCTTTGAAGTTTTTAATTAGCACAGGCAATTACAATTTTTAATTTTTTGTTTTGAAAATTGAATTCAATTTGCGAAAGAATTATTGAGTGCAGCTGATTTTGCTGTCCGGAAAACATTCACTACAATAGTACTTAAATCAAACATGACCAATTATGATAACATGCAGGGGTATCAGAATTTACACTTCATTGCAACGACATGTTGGAGAAATTGGTCAATGCAGCTTTCTGAAGGCTGGAGTCTTTAATAAACCTCCCCTCAGTACTGGCCTAGAATATATTTTTGGAGCGCGCCGTGTTAAATCCTGTGGTAAACCCATCTTCGGACCTGGACTGCTCTTCAAAACGATGGTTATCATATAAACCTCGTGCATGTTGAGTAAGAAAGTGCCAGACCTAGCCTTCAACAGAGAGCATAATTTTATGAAACATACTAATTAAAAAGATAAGTAGATACTAGTTGTGATTAGGAGGAGTCGTGGGCTTCAGCAATCTCCTTAAGTTTGCTTGATTAACTTAATGGGTCAGAAAGGAATTGCCTTAGTTTTCCTTCAATTGACTGTAATTAGCATCTCCTGTTGTTTTGCCTTTCCCAAGATATTAACATGGTTCGAGGGTGGGCGTATATTCTCCAAGGTTATATCATTAAATGGATGGTGAATTTGATAGGCCTACTGGTCTGTTCAGATACTTTACATTTTTAAGTATCTTTTGCAGAAGAATGTGCAAACTAATGATATTGTGGAGAATAGTTCTGTGTTTGAGTCATTATCAACCTTTCACAGCTTCTGGCTTTGTAACTATTCTGCTCTTCCAAAGATGAGTATATTGTAAAATATGTGCTCTTTGAGTGGGCGGGAAAAGCCAGGCCACGTTTTTATTGGAGACCAAGTTATACTGGAGCAGCAGCCTTTTTAAGAAACTAATTTTGTGCCCCCCTCTTAATTTTGCTCTCTTCACCAATGGATATTATGCAAAGTGAACCTCCAAAACATTTTAGTAAGTCAGTTCAGTTCATTCCAGCGATACAGCATGGAAACAAGCCCTATGGTCCATCGAGTCCGTGCCAACCAGCGATCGCCAATGGACTAATAATAATAATAAATAATAATAAACTTTACTACGGACTCAAGGTCCAGACAAGGGGCAACATTACATAAAAAATGCATTGCATATTAAATATCATAAAATACATATATTAATTTGTATTTATTGTTGTTTATTATTGTATGATTGTATGTATGACTGCAGGCACGAAATTTCGTTCAGACCGTAAGGTCTGAATGACAATAAAGGTATTTAATTCAATTCAATAAAATCTTAGTATATCACTTATAAAAACATCATAATTTATATATTTTTTAAAACACAATATATAAGTTAAAAATCCAGATTAAAAGAATGGTTAGAGGAATAGTTCTCTCCTGCAGACAATTTACAGAAGCCAATTGACCTTGTCTTGACCATGTCTTTCGAATGCGGGAGGAAACCCAAACATCCGGAGGAAACCCAGCGGTCACAGGCAGAATGCACAAACTCCGTACAGACAGCACCCGTAGTCAGGATGGAACCCGGGTCTCAGGAGCTGCAAGGCAGCAACTCTACCGCTGTGCCACTGTGACGCCCCAGACGACTTTATTCAATTCAGCAACATCAGCTTGGCACAATGCAGGACTCTTTATAGATTTCGGTTTCATTTTTTTTTTGCTAGGTTGGACATTTTCGGCGTAGAGTCATTCCTGAGTCATCAGTTCATTGTTTACCAGAAGTGGGAAAATAGAAAATTTCCAGTCTCGAGAAGAAAGCTCAGAAAGATCATGCTGCACATTTGAAGAGAGGGGTCTTCAGGTGGCCAGTGAGATAGGAAGATAGAGACACAAGGGACAACAGATGCTGGAATCTTGAGCAAAAAAACAAACTGATGGAGGAACTCAGTAATTCGGGCAGCATCAGTGGTGGCATTCGACAGATGATGTTTTGGTCGGGAATCAGGGGCAGTTTCTTCCCAGCTGTTATTAGGCAACTGAACCGTCCTTTTACCAACTAAAGAGCAGTCCTGACCTCCCATCAACACTATTAGAAACCTTTGAACTATCTTTACTAGACTTTATCTTGCACTAAACATTATTCCCTTTATTCTGTATCTGTGCACTGTGGACGGCTTGATTGTAATCATATATTGTCTTTACACTCACTGGATAGCACGCAACGAAAAACGTTTTAATGTACCTCAGTACATATGACGATAATAAACTAAACTCAACTAAACCTTTCAACAGACTGGTCTTTTGAGTTTAGTTTATGGTCACGTGTACCGTGGTATAGTGAAAAGCATTTGTTGCGTGCTAACCAGTCAGTGGAAAGACAAAACATGATTGCAGTTCCAGTTTGAAACATCACCTGTCCATTTCCTTCCACAGATGCTGCCTGACCCACTGAGTTCCTCTGCCAGTTTGTTGTTGGAGACTGGAAAAATAGTTTATCCTGAGCATTTAGATTTTACAATTGGAAAAGAAGAATCCATTAAAGATAGAAGACATAGGATAAAGAATGAATACTAATCCATTAGCATTGGAGCGCAGTGGTGGACTGGCCAGGGTGTCAGCTTGCCCGATGGCAAGTGGGCCCCTGATCAAGTGGGCCCCCTTTGTCTCCTAGCAACCAATACTGTTGGAGCGTACATGAAGGATTTTGCATTGGTGAATTACTCCGCCACCCTCACCTTAAAAAAGCTTTTAAACTGAAGATGTGAAAGATTTTGTTATTAGTTGAGTTCTGACAATGCACTTTGGAAGTCCATTGTCAATAGCAATAACATTTCAGATTTGGAATTCCTTTAATAAGCTCTGCTTTAATCTTACTCCATCAAAAGGAACCGTCTGAGAATCTTTTAGCATCAGGATCCAATTTCAGCTACTGAACAAATTGATCTTTGAAAACAAAAGCGTAGGTTCAAATAATGACATGCAAAACACATTGCAGGAAAGCCTAACTATTTAATAACCTGATTCAAAAACTGTGTTGCTGACAATATTTGTAGGATGGAACTGCAAATACTGGTTTACACCGAAGATAGGCACAAAACGTAATTCAATGAGTCAGGTAGCATCTCTGGAGAATAGGTGACATTTCGGGTTGAGACTTCTTCAGACCCTGACGATATTTGTCTACTCAGGAGGCTAAGCTTTCCCTGACATTCATTTCTACTTTTGCCTGGTCTTCCAGGTCTTATTTTAGTATCTGTTCAGCATCAATCACTTTTTCTTTAATAAAGCTGAAAAATATTTATCTCACAGAATTGTAATGTTGAAGATGTCAATGTGCATTCGTTGGAAGATGTTAGAAGTGATTTTCCCAGCTTGTGGTTTATACTTGACCCTTGGTTTGGGCAAAAATGTTTAGATTCCTTTAAAGAAAAGTAAAGGATAGTTTAGTCTTTCCGAACCTCATTCAGTAACAGCAGGATCCAAGCACAAATTAAGCTTGAGCCATTCAGAGTTTTAATCCAGACATATTTACTACGTATATCAGAATGGGGGTGGCGCAGTGGTAGCGTTGCTGCCTTACAGCGCCAGAGACCCGGGTTTGATCAGGACTACGACTGCTGTCTGTATGGAGTTTGTGCGTTCTCCCTGTGGCTGCTTGGGTATTATCCGGCTGCTTCGATTTCATCCCACACTCCAAAGACATACAGGTATATAAGTGTAGATTGCTCTTTCTAAGCTTTCCCCCAGTCTAGTTTCAGTCAAAAACCACTGAATCAAGCACTTGATCAACTAATCTTTATTTTGACAAAACACAATTACAGTTCCCACCACTGTACCTAACCACCGCGGGTTTGATCCTTGTGTCTGCCTAATTCAAGCTCTCTAGGCCTCGCTCAAGCAGAGACACTCCATAAGGTCGCTCAGTCCTAAGTGCTCTCCCAGAAGATCGACACAGAACCTCGAGGCAGCGGACTTTTATAGGTCCCCGGACTTTGAGGGGCCGAACCACATCCAATTACAGATATCGATTAACCCCATACATAATAGACATTTCCCTAACCCAATAATACAGCAGCTAATATATTGTATTTAAACAGGGCGTCTCACGGAAGCAAACATAGCAACATTTACCCTGATCTGCAAGAAAACCAGACAAGACTCAATACCTCATCCAATCAACACTCAGCAAAGTAGAACTTTGCAACATTATTTACAATTATTTACAAGGTGTATGTCTGGTTTGCAGCCATCCAATCCATTCTATGCATTTTGCACCTAATTGACAGGGTCTGCAGATGTTCTTATTCTTTTCCTGCAGCTTGGATCTAGGCTCTAGACAAACTGGCACAACTCTGCAGCTTGTCCCAATTCCACAGAGAGCACTTTCAAATTGACCAAATATATAATTGGCTTTGGTAAAATTGTAAATTGTCCCTGTGTAGGATAATGTTAGTGTATGGGGTGATCGCTGGTCTGCGTGCATTCGGTGGCCTGTTTCCGCGCTGTAACCCTAAAGTCTAAATCAGAATTGTGAAGAGAGAGTGCAAAAGGGTTTCCTTGGAATCGATTGCAGGCTTTGCACATATTTATACTTTATATATGCTGATGGTTCCTAATGAACATGTAAGAGGTAACAATATTCAAACCATGTATCTAACAAGGCTTCGGTTTGTTAATGTGTAAGAAGGAACTACAGATGCTGGTTTAATCCGAAGATAGACACAAACAGGTGGAATAACTCAGCGGAACAGGCAACATCTCTGGAGAGAATGAATGGGTGACGTTTCGGGTCTGAAGAAGGGTCTCGACACGAAACGTCACCCATTCCTTCTTTTCAGAGATGCTACCTGCCCCGCTGAGTTACTCCAGTTTTTTGTGTCTATCTTCATTCAGTTTGTTAATCCCAGCCTTATTTAGTGGAGTATATTCAATAAGGAAGGAATATGTGCTCTAGCTGGGACAAATGGAAACTTCATGTGGGTTTCCTGCCACTTTGCTTTTTGAATCTTCTCGGATGGCAAAATATATCTGTGTTTATTAAATGCCCATATAATTCCCCCATGGTTACATAAATGTGGTTATTCTTATTTCACCAGATGAACCAAATTGTAAAATCCAATAATTTCTAAATCAATTAACTTTTAATGTCATAATTAGAGTCAAGTCCAGAGTGTTTTATTGGCATATGTCCCGAGACAGAACAACAAAATTCTTACTTGCAGCGGCACAACAGATAAGTGAACATATTACTCTGTAAAGCCCATAATAAACAACACAAAAAAAAGTTCAGAATATATTTTAAAAAACTGACAAAATACATAGTGCAAAAATAATGTCCCCAAGTCTATATAGCTCTGAGCTTATTTGGGGGTTATCCTGTTTAAGTTGGTTGTAGGGAAGAAGCTGCTCCTGAAGATAGGCACAAAAAGCTGCAGTAATCCAGCAGGTCAGGCAACATCTCTGGAGAAAAGAAATAGGTGATGTTTTGGGTCGAGACCCTTCTTTAGAGTCTGAGGTCTTCAGGGTCTGAAGAAAGTTCTCGACCCAAAACGTCACTTATTCCTTTTCTCCAGAGATGCTGCCTGACCCGCTGGGTTACTGCTGCATTTTGTGTCTACCTTCAGTGTAAACCAGCCTCTGCAGTCTTTCTCTACACATTTAAGCTGCTCCTGAACCTGGACGTTACAGTTTTCAGGCTCCTATACCTTCTATTGTCCTCAGTTATATTCTCTATCTTTATGTAGCTACTTTGTCTGTTTTCACTTTTTATTATGTTTAGGCATTATCCTTTTCTTTGCAAGACCTCTCTGTAGCTTTATAATATGCAGATGTTCTTGATTTCACCGACACAAGATCCAATTTGCTAAGTTTAGTTTAGTTTAGAGACACAGTGCGGAAACAGGCCCTTCAGCCCACTGAGTCCGTGCCGACCAGCGATCCCCGCACATTAACACTATCATACACACATTAGGGACTATTTACATTTACACCAAACCAATTAAACTACAACGTCTTTGAAGTGTGGGAAGAAACCGAAGATCTTGGAACAAACCCACGCAGGTCATGGGGTGAACGTACAAACTCTATACAGACAGCACCCATAGTCAGGATCGAACCTGGGCCCCTGGTGCTGTAAGGCAGTAACTCTTAACACTGCGCCACCGTGCCGCCTTAGGGAAAGATAAGAGATACCACAATCCTCACAGCACAAGAAGGACCGGAGAGCCTTCTCTGCTCAAGCAGTAGGAAGAGTCATGATCATATGCCCTTTTTATTTTACCCTGAGTGGTAATAAAAGCACCATTGAAACATTTTCTTTCCTGACTATAAGGCAATAGAACTTGATGAAAGTTATCTGGTTCATGGCAGTGTGACCTATTAAAGTGGCTCCTGAGAACACTAAATGTCCAATCGGTGATAGGTTATCACTGTACAGCAGCATTGAAATATATTATTTATTCTGTTAGGCTGTTTATTTAAATGTTATTTAGCAAGCGAATAGCAGGCAAACGCTCAGTTCAGAGTAGATTTCCACCTCTGTGTTATACGGCAACATCAAAATGTAACTCAATGGTGTCGTTCTTTACGGACTTAATGTGAGATCCATTAAAACACTTTGGTCTACAGTTTATTATCTGCCTGCCTGCCTGCCATGCAACTTAAAGTCAGTAGGGACACTATTGTATTCTTCATACACATTTTCCCACTTCCTACAGAACTTATAAACAGTGCGCATGCCTTCCAGGCATACATCATGATAGGTGAAGAAACAGAGTGGATTGGGAGAGGAGGTTGTTTAAATCCCAGAAAGGAACTGCAATTGCTGCATTACACCAAAGGTAGACACAAAATGCTGGAGTAGCTCAGCGGGATAGGCAGCATCTCTGGAGAAAGAAAAGGAATAGGTGATGTTTTGGGTCGAGAGCTTCAAGGGCCGAATGGCATAATTCTGCTCCTATCACTTATGACTTCAATGAATGTTTTTATGGCAGAGATAGAGAGATTCTTGATTAATGCGGGCGTCAGTGGTCCTTGGGAGAGGCAGGAGAATGGGGTTAGGGGTGAGAGATAGATCAGTCACGATTGAACGGTGGAGCAGACTTGATAGGCCGAATGGCCTAATTTAGCTCCCATCACTTATGACCTCATGACCCGCTGAGTTACTCCAGCATTTTGTGTTTATCTTAGGTTGTTTCAAGTGCCTTCTCTGCCTCAGAGGGCGGTGGAGGTCGGTTCTCTGGATGCTTTCAAGAGAGAGTTAGATAGAGCTCTTAAATATATAGCGGAGTCAGGGGATATGGGGAGAAGGCAGAAATGGGGTACTGATTGTGGATGATCAGCCATGATCACAGTGAATGGCGGTGCTGGCACGAAGGGCCGAATGGCCTACTCCTGCACCTATTGTCTATTGTCTTCTGCAATTATTCTCCAGTCACCACCCAGGATGCTTTGGGGCAATGGCCTGATATGGTCACATGATTCAAATATATTCCCTGACTAGGCATAGGGCATAGCTAGGATAGACAGACAGAACCATTTTCTCAGGGTGGAAATGGGGTTGAGTATTTTGTGTCTTATTCATGCACCCTTTAAATGTCTGCCTCAACCACTTCCTCTAGCAGCTCCTTGCCTATACTTACCACCCTCTGTGTGAAAAAGTTGGCCCTTAGGTTCCTATTAAATATTTCCCTCTCACCTTGATTCCCCAACCCTGAGGAAAAGTCTGCAACTGCAGGAGATGTGACACCAGTCTCCAAACCTCCTCCCTCACATTGTCCAGGAACCTGAGTAGTCCTTTCAAGTGGAAAAGAGGTTCCTCTAACCTCATCTACTGCATTCCATGTTCCAGATGTGGGTTCCTTTAAATCGGTAAGACCAATTGTAGACTAGGCGACTGTTTCTCCGAACGTTTGCGCTCGGTCCGCCAAGGCCTGCTGGATCTCCCGATTGCTAACCATTTGAACTCCCCTTCCCATTCCCACACTTGCCTTTCTGTCCTGGGCCTCCTCTTGAATAGAGTTTGATCCTATCTAGTCAATCCAAGCTTGGATAGAGTGGATGTGGAGAGAATGTTTCCACTAGTGGGAGAGTCGAGGACTAGTGGCCATAGCCTCAGAGTTAAAGGACGTTCTTTTAGGATGGAGATGAGGAAGAATGTGGTTAGTTAGAGGGTGGTGAATCTGTGGAATTCTTTGCCACAGGAGGCTGTGGACACAGACAGTGGATATATTTAAGCAGAGATAGACAGATTATTGATTAGTACAGGTGTTATGGTGACAAGGCAGGAGAATAGGGTTAGGAGAGATAGATCAGCCACGATTGAATGGCAGAGTAGACTTGATGGGCCGAATGGCCTAATTCTGCTCCTATCACATGATCATGATCCTCCATTGCTAGAATGAGGCCACATGCAAACTGGAGGAACAGCCCTTCACATTCTGCTTGGGTAGCTTACAACCTAATGGTATGAACATTGAATTCTCCAATTTTAGGTAATTTTCCTGCAAACTACTCCATCTGCCCCCCTCCTTTGCTCGCCCTTTCTTCCCTGTCCATCACCTGGATTCATTTCTCCCCTTCCCCTCCCCTTCATTCAGCTCCTCCCTTCATTCTGTGCAAGCATCTTCAGGGGAAGGACTGATTCACTTGCATTGTTCTAATCTACAGTGTTTTTGGTGTTCACAAAGTCAGTTCAGTTTATTGTCACGTGTACCGAGGTACAGTGAAAAAGCGTGCTATCCATTCAGCAGAAAGACAATACATGATTACAATTGAGCCATTTACAGTGTGTAGATACAGGATCAGGGAATAACGTTTAGTGCAAGGTAGAGCCAGCAAAGTCCAATCAAGGATAGTCCGAGGGTCACCAAAGAGGTAGATGGTAGTTCAACTCTGCTCTCTAGTTGCGCTAGGATGATTCAGTTGCCAATGCACATTGTAATCCAGGCATAGACTGGGTGAACATTGTCCACAGAAGTGGCTCTGCATTCCGCGTGTGGCTTGTAACTAAAGCTTCACCTGCTTACGCCAGTCTCTCTTCTGGTGGCTGCACTGGGAAATGCAACGCAGTGCGACGTGCCTGCAATTAATAATACAGCAGGTGAGACATTGAAGGCAGATTTTCTAAGCTATTGACGTTCCTCTGTCAAGTCTAATTGTGGTAAAGCACGGAATATTATTATCTGAAAATAAAGAACCCTAGCTTGTCACGGCATCATTTCCAGCAATGACTGTTCCTTTTGAAAAACTAATTATTGGTGCAGCAATATGAACATTTTAACATGCCTAATTTTAGAGGATATTTTGGCCTACCACACACATTCAGCTCTTAATAGCAATGAATAAATACCTTACAATAATTCTGACTTTGCTGACTTGTGTCTCTTGCCACCAATTATGACTAAAGCTGGCTGCCATTTGATGCTAAAATTCCACATATTGTTAAAGAAAATGTATGCATTTTATCATAATTGATACAAAGGATAATTGGCTTGACTTTGGAACACTAGGCAATTATCTTCCAGAAGTGTTTGTGAAGAAGCCTCTGTGTGTTATGATTGCTGTGATAAGTCACTGACATAGGGGACTACACTCCTAATTAGTGGGGTAGTCAAGGTTGATTGGAGCTGCAAATAGAACAGTGCAAATTGGTTAAAAAAAATATTGTGAAAAATGTGGTCAAACTAATAGTGCCCTCCTGTTTAACAATTTCTCATCCCCGTGTGCTCTGCCCTATGTTAAAATTATAGAAAGACAAATATATTAAATAAAACCCATTCCATTAGTTCCACACTGTTTTTGTTCTGTTTGCCCAGTTTCCTCGCCACCATGCTGAACCAATTATGTTGATTTTTTTTCAACAAACTTTAGTAAACATGCCAGCCTCCCCAACAAGCTCAGCCTTTCCTGGGTAATTTGCAAGACGCAGTCCGCAAACGTGTAATTTACATCTGTTTTAACGTGAAATAATTTTGAACATTCCCCGAACAAGGGGAAAAACGAGATTTGTCGAACATGGCACATTAAAATACATAATAAATTCAGCCAACGTGCAGAAACAATGCATGCAGGAATCTGTCTAGACGCTGTCTACCGCGCTAATTGTCGAAACTTGTGAAGCTTAGGAGTAAACTATTTTCAGATTTATGTATATAAAAAAATAAATCAATGAATCTCATTAAATTTTATAATGCAATTGGACTGATGATTGAATTTTAAATGATGCCTTAAAATTTCTTGAGGTCTCTACGGCTTGAATATATTTATATTCTAATCCTTGTTTAAAATGAAATAGAAGGTTCCCCTTTCCCTGAAAAGAAGGAAATTAGGAAATAATTAATTGGGCCATATAAATAATGAGTGATTCGTGCAGAAGCTAATGTGGAATAATCTGGTGCTCCGATTCGGGAATGGTGCCCAATCCCTTGTAAAATCATGGCTTGTTTTTTGGAAATTACAGGGACACATTCTTCCTCTGAATGTTGTGTCCACTAAGTGTGCCAGATTGTGCAATGGGCACTTGGAGAACACTTGAGCCTCATTAGGTGATACGTAAATTGTATTTTCCAGTCTTTAAGGCTGGTGTTCTTAAGGCTGGAGGAAATGTGGAGTGATGGTCGGCACAGTGGCACGGCGGTAGAGTTGCTGCCTTTCAGCACCTGACTATGGGTGCTGCCCATGTGGAGTGTGCACGTTCTCCCCGTGACCATGTGGGTTTTCTCTGGGTGCCCTGGTATCCTCCCACACTCCAAAGATACACAGGTTTGTAGATTAATTGACTTTGGTAAAATTGTACATTGTCCCTAGTGTGTTGTGTAGGATAGTGCTAGTGTACGGGGTGATCTCAGGTTGGCATGGACTCGGTTGGCCCTCGGGCCTGTTTCCGCGCTGCATCTCTAAACCAAACTAAAATAATGGGATGTTGGGTTAAAAATGCAATAACCACTTTCCCATCAAGTATGATTCCAATGCCAATGTTTCAGATTGACCTCAGGAAGCTTTGTGAGAAAGGAACTATTTAAATACCAGAAGGGATCTTATCAGACCTGTCTATTGAGCAACACATTTTTTACTTATACAAAATGAGCTAATAGAAAGCAATGTTCATGGAACAGGTCCAGGTCTGTCAGATAGAGTCATTGAGCCATAGTCAGAGAGTCATACAGCATGGGGAAAGGCCCACCATGTCCTTGTCGACCAACATGTCCCATCTACACTGGTACCACCTGCCCGTGTTTGGCCCGTATCTCTCTAAACCTGTCCTTACCATGTACCTGTCTAAAACCATGTCCTTACCATGTACCTTTCTTAAATGTTGCAATAGTCCCTGCCTCAACTACCTCCTCCGGCAGCTCGTTCCATACACCCACCATCCTTTGTGTAAAACAATTACCTCTTAGGTTCCTATTGAGTCTTTCTCCCCTCACCTTGAACCTCTGTCCTCTGGAATAATTTTTTTCTCACTTTTATACCACATTTTTATCACTGACCTTGCTTTATGACATTCCACCGTGGACTTAGAACTAAAAATGGCCTTTAGGAAGAAGGGTTAGACAAAAAATGGAAAATAATTAGTTTCCCCTTGTTACATTACCCTCCCTCTACTTCCTCATTTCTTAATTAACAAAATGTATATTTTATCTACATAAAATGGGTGGGGGTAACATTGTTCTGTTTATGTGCACAGATTGCACATTGCATAACAAGATGTGCCAGCCAAGTTTCTTTATCTATATAGAACATAGTACAGTGCATGACAGGCACTTTATCCAACAATGTCCATGCCAAACATGGTGCCAAGTTAAAGCAATCTCCTCTGCCTGCAATTGATCCATATCCCTCCATTTCCGGCCTATCTTTGTGCCTTTCTAAAGCCTCTTAAATCCCCTCTATGCCCTCTAGTGCAAATCTTATCTGCCTCTATCACCCCCAACCCACACCCTCGGCAACACTTTCCAAGAAGCCACCGCTCTCTGGGTAAAAATACTTGCCCCGCAGATTTAATCTTTGAACTTTGCCCCTCTCACCTTAAAGCTGAGCCCTCTGGTCTTTGACATTTGCACCCTGAGAGAAAGGGTCTGATTGTCTACCCTGTCTATGCTTCTGGTGGTTTTATATAGTTTGATCAGGTTTCCCCTCAGCCTCTGATGTTCCAACGAAAACAATCTACACTTGTCCAACTTCTTCGACACGTCAATAGAATCTGGTAAGAGGTGCAGGAATAAAGGCGCTATTTTGGGAATGTACTGGGCAAGTCTGTACAAGTGGACACTCTCTCCGATAAGTAGAAGATTGCATTCCACAAAATGTCCAGCTGGTCTCAGTGGTACCTGTGTCAAACACTTTCACAACCTTATCAACTTCATAAGTTCATAAATGATACTCGTACTAATCAAGAATCTATCTATCTCTGATTTAAAATATCCATTGACTTGGCCTCCACAGCCTTCTGCAGCAATGAATTCCACAGATTCACCACACGCTAACTTAAGAAATTCCTCCTCATCTCCTTCCTAATGGTACATCCTTTTATGTTGAGGTTATGGCCTCTGGTCCTAGACTCTCTCACTAGTGGAATCATCCGCTCCACATCCACACTGGTTTCAATTCCCGTTTAGTTTATTGTCACGTGTGTACCGAGGTACAGTGAAAAGCTTTTGTTGCGTGCCACCTAGTCAGTAGAAAGACAATACATGATTACAATAGAGCCATTTACAGTATATAGATACGTAATAAGGGAATAATGTTTAATGCAAGATTAAGCCAGCAAAGCCCGATCAAGGATAGTCCGAGGGTTACCAATGAGGTCGATAGTAGTTTAGCACTGAACTACCCTACACTCAGTTCAGCATTCTACCCAGGCCCTTCACTAGTCGATAAGTTTCAATGAGGTCCCCCCCCCCACCTCATCCTTTTAAACTCCAGTGAGTACAGGCCCCGTGCCGTCAAACACTCATCATATGTTAACCCAAACATTCCTGGGATCATTCTCGTAAACCTCCTCTGGGCCCTCTCCAGCACCAGCCCTTCCTCAGATATGGGGCTCGAAATTGCTCACAATGTTCCAAATGCGGTCTGAAGTATTGTAAGAATATTTGGGCCCCATATCTGAGGAAGCCTTGTGCTGGACAGGGTCCAAAGGCAGGTTTACGAGAATGACCTTGTCTGTGTGCATGCTTTATTGGTGCCTACCAAAGTTGTTGAAAAATGTTGAAACATTTTTGCCGACAATTTTTGCTGTCGTAGGTAGTCGTAGGTGAATTCCATTAAAATGAGTTCCTGGCAGTCGCCTAAGTGGGACTGGCTCACAAGGCAGCAACTCTACCGCTGTGCCACCGTGCCACCCACTATTTATTTGCTAATTCACTGAAAGTCAAAGCTTCACATGTTAAAGAGGGGGTTGTCGAACGTTCAAAATATTTCCCTTGTGTTTGGTATTGCACTGGCGTTTGCTTCTATCTAGAAACCAGGAACATTTGTAATAATTGAGCCTGTGTGTTCTTTGCATTTTTTTAATTTATGATTTGATCTAATTATTGCCTCCAGAACAGTTAGGTGTAACATTCACTCAAGCGAGTGTGTTGAAGTTGCTTGTGTTGTGTTCAGGTGCGTGGGGAATTACTTATGCAGAGACTAAAGAGAGCAAATAAAATATTTGTCACTACTTTCTCAATGTTTGTGAGCAGGTGATGAAGTATACCTAAGATAGACACAAAATACTGGAGTAACTCAGCGGGACAGGCCACATCTCTGGATAGAAGGGTGACGTTTCGTGTCAAGACCCTTCTTCAGACTGAGAGTCATGGGAGAGGGAAGCGAGATATGGAAGGGTAAGGTGTGAACATGAGAGCTCAAAGGGGACTTAGAATAGATCATTGCCAGCTAGAGGAAGAGGAAAATAAGGCATACAAAGTAAAATTTAATCAGGAGGGCCATCAAACTAGTCGGAAAACTAAGATGGGGAGGGGTGGAGAGAGAGGAAAAGTAAGGGTTAGTTGAAGTTAGAGAAGTCAATATTCATACCCATGGGTTGTAAGCAGCCCAATTATATCTGTTTGGTCACCACAATTTTTTAAACCCAATAAAATAGTATTTGCTCATTTTGCACTGGTAGCAACTGATGTGAGTTTAAATGTATTGTTATTTAGTGGAGCATAGAGTGTATTCCTGCTTTCAGCATCCCAATATGAAATCTCATCCATGGGGGGGGAGGCTATTGTCATTAAATGCAACATGTCCGTCTGTGTGTGACATTGGGCGGCTTTACAAATTGAATGTTTAGAATTGTGGCCGAACATAAATTTGGGAAGTTTTAAAAGTTAATAGTACTTATTGTTTCACATTCATCAGAGTCCTGTAATTTATTAAGTAAATCAGTTATTTCATGCATTTCCTAATGAGCTATTACAGATGGGCTGTCAGTCTCTGTATAACTAATTCTCCATGCATATGAAATCACACATATAAGTTCAACACACACTTGAGTGAATATGATTGTCATTTTAAAAAATAGGTTTTGGCCTGACCTCGCTGTATTAAGATGAAAATAAGATTGCATAAATGGCATTGAGGTTAAACAACATTATGCTGCTTCATTCAACATGCTTCACACGATCAAGGCGTTAGGCCCATCTTAATTGTTTTTTTTGAGAAATGGCATGATTTTACATGCATAAACAAATGTAGGCTTGGTCTCAAGATGAAGATTTTGCACAGAGTCTCAACTTCAGTGTTTTTTTGTGTGACTCCCACGCCAGTCCAGTTTGCTTTTTACAGGAAAGAGATTGTGTTTTTTTTTGCTGAAGATAGACACTAAATGCCGGAGTAACTCAGCGGGACAGGCAGCATCTCTGAGTGAAGGAATGGGTGACATTTCATTTCGAGACCCTTCTTCAGACTGACTCACTATCTTCTCAGTTAGACTCATATCCCATGCATTTATTATTCGAGACATCTGAAGAAGGGTCTCGACCTGAAACGTCACCCATTCCTTCCCTCCAGAAATACTGCCTGTAGCATTTTGTGTCTATCTTCGGTGTAAACCAGCATCTGTAGTTCCTTCCTACACATTGTGTTTTTTGCTGCCAGCATTGCATTTTATGGTGCCTGCGAGTGCAGTTCTTCAATCGTGTTCAAGTCTGTGTGTCACTTGAGTGACTTTATGCGCAGTGAAAGAGTTTTTGTTCAGGAGACTGCCAACTGTACGAATCAATGATAATTTGTGGTGGAACTAATCTACAATTGAAATAATAGTTTATTTTTCAAATTCCAGGCTCCTAATGATCACCAGGAGATGAAATTTCCCCTTTGCTTCACACGTGTGGATGATCAGCCGTGATCAGAGTGAATGGCGGTGCTGGCTCGAAGGGCCGAAGGGCCTACTCCTGCACTATTTGTCTATGGTCAAAGATGTTTTCAAGAGAGTGAGAACAGGATTACTAAGGCCGTTTTTATGGTCAGATGTGGATGGATCAGGAACTAAACATCAGAATAGGCAAGAGATCTGAATAAGGCAAGATCCTTGCAATCTTCAAATGCCCTGCCATCGGCACCTTAGAGTTGACCATTGACCAGAATTGGGGACAACCATATAAGTACCATGGTATTACATTTGCCTACATCGTATACTCTGAAAGCATTTCTTGATCCTGTAGTCTCTACCACCAAGAATAGCAAGGGGGCAATCAGAACCAAGTAAGGGCAGCACAGTGGCACATCGGGCAGAGCTGCTGCCACACAGCACCAGAGACCCATTTGTGAACAAGACCTCGGGTCCTGTCTGTATAAAGGTTATACATTCTCCCTGTGCTCCGGTTTCCTCACACATATCAAAGACATGTGAGTTGACAGGTTAATTGTCCTCTATAAATTGCCCCTGGTGTGTAGGAAGTGGATGGGAAAGTTAGATAACATAAAACTAATGTGAAAGGCGATTGATGGTCAGCATGGGCTCAGTGGGCGATGTTTCGATGCTGTCACTAAACTAAACCAAATCTAACGAAGTGTCTGAAGAAGGGTTTCGGCCCAAAACGTTGCCTATCTCCTTTGCTTCATAGAGGCTGCTGCACCTGCTGAGTTTCTCCAGCATTTTTGTGTACCTAACCAAATCATAATTACACACAAAAAGTTGGAGTAACGCAGCGGGACAGGCAGCATCTCTGGAGAGAAGGAATGGATGATGTTTTGGGTCGATACCTTTCTTCTGACACGAAACGCACTCATTCCTTCTCTCCAGATATGCTGCCTGTCCCGCTGAGTTACTCCAGCTTTTTTGTGTCTATCATCAGTTTAAATCAGCATCTGCAGTTCCTTCCTATACAGCCAAATCACAGCTGCATGTCACTCTTGAAGTCACACATCACCCTAACTTGGAAATGTATGGTCAATTCTTCATCATGACAGGTTCTAAATTCTAGGCCTACCTTCACAAAGACATTGTACGGGTCTCAGAGGAACTGCAACAGCTCAAAAAGACAGAGGTGAACAATATAGACATTATTTGCAGGAATTGACAACCCTGATCCTAATAAATAAACTTATTTTTTAAATCTCTATAACCACCAATGGCAGTGTCTCTCATATCCTAACCACATGACGTATTGTACAAAAGTGTTTTCCATGGTTCTGTCACGCTGATCGGCTGCTCCCCCCGCTGCTTTTCGCCGTCCCCACAGGCTTGCACTCTTGGAAAATCCCACGCATCAACGGCCTGTCGGCCCGCAGACGCATTGCGGGCGTACGCAGCATCTCAACGGGCGTATGCAGCGTTTCAACGTCGTACGCAGCGTCTTGACGTTGTACACAGCGTCTTGACGCCGCACGCCTACCACGTGGCGTTGCGTGATTACGTCAGGCTGCCCCCCCCTTGCAACCGCGCGTTGCGGGAACAGACCCAACGGGTCTGCACTTGGTCTAGTTTTATAATAAATATTTCGCCCATAGTTATAGTTTTCTCTATTACTCTGTCCATACATTTCGTAAAATATTAAATACCTCCATCAGATCCTATTGCAACTCTTCTGTCCAAGACATCTTATTTACTGGAACCATTGCGATAAATCTCTTCCGCGTCCTCTTCAAAGTCTTTACATCCTTCGTGAAGAACAGTGACTAAATTGGACACCTTAATGGTCTAAGGAGAGTCACAACCTGATGACATTTACACTGAAGTTAAACATAAAATGCTGGATTAACAGCGGGTCAGTTAGCATCTCTGGAGAAAAAGTATAGGTGACGTTTTGGGTCGAGACCCTTCGTCATCTATCCATTTCATCTACAAAGCTTGGTTTGGGAACAGCTCCATCCAAGACCGCAAGATATTGCAGCGAATTGTGGACGCAGCCCAGACCATCACACAAACCAACTTCCCTTCTATTGACTCCATTTATACCTCACACTGTCTTGGCAAGGCCAGCAGCATAATCATTGACGAGTAGCACCCTGACCACCCCCTCTTCTCCCCTCTTCCATCAGGCAAAAGGTATAAATGTGTGAAGCTTCAGATTGAGGGACAGTTTCTTCCCTGCTGTTATCAGGCAACTGAATTATCCTACCACAACCAGAGAGAAGTGCTAAACTACTATCTACCTCTTTGGTGACTCTTTGGACTATCCTTGATTGAAGTTTGCTAGCTTTACCTTGCACTAAAATATATTCCCTCATCATGTGTCTATACACTGTAACTGGATCGATTGGAATCATGTGTTGTCTTTCTGCTGACTGGTAACATGCAACAAGTGCTTTTTCACTGTACCTCGTTACACGTGACAATGAACTAAACTGAACCTGAGATGTTGCTTGAACTGCTGAGTTCCTCCAGCACTTTGTGAGTTATTTGATCTGTATTGTGTCAGCAGCTTTTTTTTTCCTCCCCCTCTGTCTCATTTCAGGTGAGACGTTCTCTTCACCAGATAGCAAATCGTCGGATGACGGGCGATGTAACGTTATTAGCAGCGGAGGGGCAGAATACACGAAGGATGCAGCAGTGCGTTCAGTCGGCTCACTCTCACCGTCCAAAAAAGCGCCGAGCGATGACTTTTGGATGGGTTCAGCTTCATCGCCGTATTCCATGGACAGTAAGAAAAGTAAATTTGGCTTCCAAACGCCAAGTTCGCAGAGTCATAACACACATACTGAAGGTAGGCCTGTTGGTGGATGAAATGTTAAAAAAACACCAGAATAAACTTGGCGTCCGACTGTATTCAAGTCAAATGGAGAATTTGGCTTTGATATTTCACAGTTCCCTGCTCACATCTGCTTAGCTTGTCCTTCCACCCTGCATGCCTGGGATCTTATTCATTAGCATGAAGGAGCATGGCTTTCATGCAGGCCAGAGACCTAGGCCGAGACATGGTCATCACATATCTAGGTTATGGACGAATGCCAGGCCAGGTCAGTGGTCTCTGACCCCATGCAATGGAAAGCCAGAGGGTTGTTGTACCCCCTCAATTAGGATAAAGTCAGTTATTGTCAAATTTAAGCTCCAGTGGCTCCGACTATAATGAGGATTGCCTGAAACCAATTCATTTTCTCAAAGTACATCGAAAATTGAACAGTACAGCACAGCAATGGGCCCACAATTACTGTGCTGAACATGATGTCAAGGACAATTCTTATCTGCCTGCACAAGATCCACATCCCTCCGTTGAAATCGTGGTTCAAATTCTACCCACTCCGTCCCAAACTGGTAGAATATTGTGGAGGCACAAGGAACTGCAGATGCTTGAATCTTAAGCAAAACACAAAGTGCTGGAGTAACTCAGCGGGTCAGGCAGCATCGGTGCAGGGAATGGATAGGTGACGATTTGGGTCGGGACCATTCTCCAGACTGTCGCCCAGTCTTAAAGAGGGTTCTGACCCGAATCATCATAGAAACATAGAAAATAGGTGCAGGAGTAGGCCATTCGGCCCTTCGAGCCTGCACCGCCATTCAATATGATCATGGCTGATCATCCAACTCAGCATCCCATACCTGCCTTCTCTCCATACCCCCTGATCCCTTTAGCCACAAGGGCCACATCTAACTCCCTCTTAAATATAGTCAATGAACTGGCCTCAACTACCCTCTGTGGCAGAGAGTTCCAGAGACGCACCACTCTCTGTGTGAAAAAAGTTCTTCTCATCTCGGTTTTAAAGGATTTCCCCTGATCCTTAAACTGTGACCCCTTGTCCTGGACTTCCCCAACCTCGGGAACAATCTTCCTGCATCTAGCCTGTCCACCCCCTACATTCCCTCCACAGATGCTGACTGATTCATTGAGTTACCCCAGCACTTTGCACTTTGGTCGACGATAGCAGTTCCCAGTGGAAAATCAGAAGTATAGAGACTTTTAACATGGCTTACTGATTGATTCATTTTGCGCTGCTTTGCATTGCTACCTGAGTTGCTTCTGCCACATGTCCCAATGCACTTCCCAGCTGTCTTTAATGTTTCCATCCTTCCTATTTCACACCAGCTAACTGTGTCTTTATCATCTCATCTTTCTCATCAGATGAATGCGCCTCTCTCATCCTGACCTGTCTGTTTTGCCAGTTTTACGATTTTCTGCTCATGCTACCTCACACATGCGCACATCTCTGGACCCGCACATGTTGCTACGACTGCCACAAATATAGCACTGACGTGAGCAACAGCACCTGTGATTGTAACTGCAAGTGTGATTTTGACTGTGGTCTGTTTGACGCCTGTCAGGAAACCAGTGACTGCTTGGAACTGGCTTTAGAAATTTCTGAAGTTTGTTATCGTTGAACGTTCTCATGGACATGAAATCACTGTCTGGATACCTAGTTGCACACTCCCCTTCTCTCTCTCTACTAGAGCAAGTGCTGTACAACGAGGTCACCGTTGCAAGTTTAAACACTGTGAATTCAAGCATTTTTTTCTGAAAATATCTAAAAAAAACCTGTGTTCCAGCTATACTTAGTGTTCTAAATTGTCTGTATATATCATATAATAACGCTGTAATGCCAGATCACTTTATTTTCTCTGTCCTCAGCCCTTGGTATGGTTAAGAAAACCACTGTGGTGAATGACTGTTGGGGTGGCTAATGTCGTGAAACTCTGCTCCAGTGTTAATCCATCTCCAATATCACATCATGTGGATTGAGTATGATGATTGAGTATCATCAGCTACTGTAGACTAGGGAAGACACTGGGTGCTACAGTCTGCAGTCAGAAGAAGGGTCTCAACCCGAAACGCCGCCTATTCCTTTTCTCCAGCGATGCACCCTGACCCGCTGAGTTACTCCAACATTTTGACGTCTATCTTCGATGCAAACCAGCATCTGCAGTTCCTCCCCACACACATAGTCTACACTGTACGGACTGCAAAAGCACGAAGGAAAGTTGTGAAAATTGAGTCAATTGTTCTGAATGTTGTGGTCTTTGCTTTCTTTAATAACCACAAGGGGATAAATCTTTGGCTCCCAACCTTGGCTACAAATTTTGAGTATTTAACAGCATGTTTACAGAAAATGAGACCACCGAGAATGAAGTGGGACCACAAATGGTTTGTGTGTAAATTTGTTGGCAATGCCAAAGAAAGAATATTACTGTGACTTGGCACACGTGACAAAGTACCATTCATTCATTCATTCATTCATTTATACTGTATGCCTTGATATCGTATGGATAATTTCTGGTTAGGATATTTCAGATACTTAAGAAGTTAAAGGAAAGTTATTGATAGTTGAGCACTGAATTTCAAAACAGATTTTTTTAAAATATACTGCACTTAAAATTACACAAGGGAATATTTGAGAATTTAGATGTCATTTCATATTAATGTGGCACAAGACATGTAGAGTTTTCAACGGTAAAACTGATGAATAATCATACTTCTCTGACATGTTGATGCAAGTATTCAAGATCTTTGCAAGGAGTTTGGCTGTGTTATCTTATGCATCTTTTTCTTTTATCATCAACTGTATAAATAAAGATATAGATACTATTGAACATTATCACGCATTTGATGTCTGATTTGCTCTATGGGGCCTGCTATAATACTTGGTATTAGTTTAGTTTAATTTAGAGTAACAATGCGGAAACAGGCTCTTCGACCCACCGAATCCAGGCCACCCAGCGACCCGCACACACTAACACTATCCTACACATATTAGGGATAATTTTCCTCATGTGTTTCTCCAACCTTTCTTTAACTGCATCTCTCCTCTTGGTTTCAAACATGTCCCTTAACAGGATTCCAAAAAAGTTAATTTGCAAGTCGAATCGGTAGTAATGAAGGCAAACCCAATGCTAGCATTTATTTCAACGGGGCTTGTATACAAAAACCAGGGATGTAATGTTGAGGCTCTATAAGGCGCTGGTCAAGCCACATTTGGAATATTGTGAGCAATTCTGGGCACCATATCTGAGGAAGGATGTGCTGGCTCTGGAGAAGGTCCATAGGCGGTTTACAAGAATGATCCTGGGAATGAGTGGGTTGACATATCATGAGCATTTGACGGCCCTGGGCTTCAACTCGCTGGAGTCAAGTCAAGAGAGTTTATTGTCATGTGTCCCAGATAGGACAATGAAATTCTTGCTTGCTGCAGCACAACAGAATATTGTAAGCATAAATACAGAACAGTTCAGTGTGTCTATATAGCATAGACCATATTATATGTGTATATATATATATATATATATATATATATATATATATATGCACACATAAATGAACAGATGAAGTGCAATAGGCTGTTATAGTTCAGAGTTGGGTTGATGGTGAGTTTAATAGCCTGATGGCTGTGGGGAAGTAGCTGTTCCTGAACCTGGATGTACCAGATTTCAGACTCAGAGGGTGGACCTCAAGGAAACTTATTGAATAGTGAAAGGCTTGGATAGAATGGATGTGGAGAGGATGTTTCCACTAGCAGGAGAGTCTGGGACTCTCGTCTAGGTCATAGCCTCAGAATTATAGGACATTCCTTTAGGAAGGAGATGAGGAGGAATGTCTTTAGTCAGAGGGTGGTGAACCTGTGGAAATCTTTGCCACAGAAGGCTGTGGAGGCCATGAGTGGATATTTTTAAGGCAGAGATAGATAGATTAGTGCGGGTGTCAGGGGTTATGGGGAGAAGGCAGGAGAATGGGGTGAAGAGGGAGAGATAGATCAGCCATAATTGAATGGCAGAGTAGACGATGGGCCGAATGGTTTAATTCTGCTCCTATCACATGACATTATGAGAGTAAGTTTGACTTTCTTACTAGTAATCTATTTGGAAATGCTGCTTGACCCACCGAGTTCCTCCAGCACTTTGTGCATCTGCAGTTCCTTGTTTCTACACTCTGTAAATTGTCGTGCTGATTACACTAATTGATCTTCGTGAATTGGAATTGATTAGCTTAGAAAACTGAAGCTTGAATGGTGACAGGTGGATGCTTTAGAGATGTCAAGTTTGCAGAAACGTTCAAAATACTTACAGACTAAATTGCTCTCATTTACAGTAGTTTAGTTTAGACTAGAGATACAGCGCGAAAACAGGCCCTTTGGCCCACCGAGTCAACTCCGACCAGCGATCCCCGCACATTAACACTATCCTACACACACAGGACAAGTTACAATTTTACAAAGCTGATTAACATACAAACCTGTACGTCTCTGGAGTTTGGGAGGAAACCGAGGATCTCAGAGAAAACCCACGCATGTCACGGGTAGAGCATATAAACTCCGTACAGACAGCACCAGTGGTCAGGATCGAACCCACGGTTCTGGGGTTGTAAGGCAACCTCTCTACCGCTGCACCACCGTGCCACCCCTGTATCAAGATCATAAGCTGTCTGTACGGAGTACGGCCATTCGGCCCATCACGTCTACTCCGCCATTCAAACACGGCTGATCTTTCTCTTCCTCTCAACCTGCCATTCTCCCTACCCCACTAACCCCTGACACCCTTCCCGATCAAGAATCTGATAATCTCCACCATAAAATATCCATTGATTTGGCCTCCACAGCCACCTGCGGCAATGAATTCCACAGATTCACCACCCTCTGACTAAAGAAATTCCCCCTCATCTCCTTGCTAAAGATTCAAAGTCAAGTTCAAACCCAATCCACTCCAATCTTCAGCTTGTATCGGATGCTTTGAAGAATCAGTTGAAGACAGAATTGGGTAGATTAAAACGCATAGTGGTCTCAATGAAGACCAACCAGAGTGATTTGTAGGGTCAAAAATGGATAAGGCTGCTTAACAATGTGGTGGTCTAAGCAGTTCAGGTAGTACGCCCAGCTTAGAACGGCACGGTGACACAGCGGTAGAGAACCGGGTTCGATCCCGACTACGAGTGCTGCGGGGCGATCGCTGGTCGGCGCGGACTCGGTGGGCCGAAGGGTCTATTTCCGCACTGTATCTCTAAACTAAACTAAACTCGGGATGTTGTCTAACCTACGGAACCTTTTTCGTCTTTTTAAAGAATGAAAAGGTGGAAACAATGTTGAAGGGATGGCAACATGAAACTACACAGGGCAGGGTTCCTCTCGAGGCACGGCACAGCACTGTGCTAAACTTTTGCCAGGTCTGACAACAATAATGAGAACTGCACAGCAGGTTATTGACAAAAGGTGCAAGGTGGAATTGAGGGAAAGAACCATAATCAATACTGTAAGAAGTATCTGGGGATTGATCCCTTGTCACTACGATACAACACCTATATTGAAACTTGTATGTGCTGTTTCGAAGTATGATTGAGACTGTAATCAATCACGTACAGTAAGTAATGTTAAGAACATCTATTGTGTTTGCATCATCTACTTTGAGAATACCTCAGAGAAATTTTGCTCAAATTGAAAAAGAAGTGTAAGTTTTAACAGTTTCCTCCCAATTGTTATCAGGCATCTGAATCATCCGACCACAACTAGAGAGCAGACCTGAACTACTATCTACCTCAATGGTGACCCGTGGACTATCTTCGATCGGACTTTATTGGCGTTACATTACACTAAACGTTATTCCCTTATCATGTATCTATACACTGTCAATGGCTTGATTGTAATCATGTATCATCTTTCCGCTGACTGGTTAGCACGCAACAAAAGCTTTTCACTGTACCTCAGAACACATGGGAATAAACTAAACTGAACTGAAGGGATTGTCTTTGGTGTGAAAGTTTCACTGATTTCTGTTGGGCACATCTTTGGACTTGATAAGTTCAAGGAGCAGAATTAGGCCGTACGGCCCATAAACTCTACTACGCCATCAATCATGGCGGATCTATCTTTCCATCTCAACCCCGTTCTCCTGCCTTCCCCCCATAACCCCAGGTCCCGCGCCGACCAGCGATCACCCCTACACTAACAGTATCGTAACCCCTGGCACCCTTAGTAATCAAGATTCTGTCCATCTCTGCCTTAAATAATATCCTTTGATTGTCCCGCTCAGCCATCTGTAGCAACGAATCCCACAGATTTAACACCCTCTGACTAGATTTGGGTCCAGTAATTCCAAAGGAATTGAATTATGGAAGTGAACAAGTCCCAAATGCTCCATATTTAATATTGACCACAGAGATATTTTTTAATGTGGTCATTCTGCAAATGTAGGAAGATCACACTAGTTTCTCCCAATTGCAACTATGGTGACCCATGCAGTCATGAGGACACTACCCCTCGATTTTGAACACTATGTTGCCGTTTCTGTCACCCTGGATTAAAATCAGTCCCTCTGTCTGCAGTTCTAGGGACAACTTCCTATCCGATGGTGCCAGACAAAATCAATGTTTCAACTTATTGGAAAAGTTTTGTTTCGTCTTGTTTTAATGGATCTTTTGCAGAGAAAATGAAGTGGCGTTCACTAAGTGGTTTAGCCGATACCAAACCGACTGGTTTTGCAAATTGACCATTATTAACATCAAAGCCAGCCAGGTCGTCTCCAGAAGCAGAAACGTTGGCCCAACACGCGTGTAACTTGAGTGTTGACTTATTTCTTGAAGTAAACGGGATATTAACCTTGAAAAACTGCTGAAACACAAGAAAAATATGCCAAGGACAATACCCTGAGAGACTGATTTTTCTCTGCTTTGTGCCTTGGGTAGGCATTTTTCCCAAATGTGTAAAACGGGTGGAGGTTCAATTTGAGAAAAAATGGTCTTTGAGCCACTGGTCTTGCAAGGAAAATAACAGGGCGGCATGGTGGCACAGCGGTAGAGTTGCTGCCTTACAGCGCCAGAGACCCGGGTTCGATACTGACTACGGGTGCTTGCCTGAATGGAGTTTGTACGTTCTCCCCGTGACCTACGTGGGTTTTCTCCGAGATCTCTGGTTTCCTTCCACACTCCAAAGACGCACAGGTTTGTAGGCTAATTGGCTTAAAAGTATTGTAAATTATCGCTGGTGTGTTTAGGATAGTGTTATGCCCCTGTCCCACTTAGGAAACCTGAACGGAAACCTCTGGAGACTTTGCGCCCCACCCAAGGTTTCCGTGCGGTTCCCGGAGGTTGTAAGTGGTTGCAGGTGGTTGCTGGAGGTTGCAGGTAGTGGAAGCAGGTAGGGAGACTGACGGGAACCGCATGGAAACCTTGGGTGGGGCGCAAAGCCTCCAAAGGTTTCCGTTCAGGTTTCCTATGTGGGACAGGGGCATTAGATCGGGGATCACTGGATTCGGTGGGCCAAAGGGCTGTTTCCGGTTCTGTATCTCTCTAACTAAACTAAATTAAACAATCCCTGTCAATAGTCAGTCCTATGCCATAGAATGTCCATTTGATGGTTTGTACCCAAAGTTATATGGGGGCTTAGTTCCGATGAGATCAGGAAGCTTCAAAACAATTAGCTCTGGAATATTTATTGTTTTGTTTCATGTTTTGTGTCTCACTGCAAAGAGTCCTAATGATAAGAAATGTGTTGTAGAAAAATGTTCTGGCTCACGGCATCCTGCATATTTCAGGCAATTGGAAGGTGTGAATTTTAATCTTTATTAAACGATTATGATCTTTCCCACCTCAAACGGGTGCAAAATGACATTATTTTGTAACAATCCTAATATCAGAGTAACCATCAATAACTATTTTATATTGTTCAGCAAGCAGTAATATTTCCCCAAAGAGACAAAATTAAATTCTACGTCCACACAATATGTATTAAATTAAGGCAATCCAATGGTTATTTTTAAATGTACAGGTATCATGGAAACATAGAAACATAGAAAATAGGTGCAGGAGTAGGCCATTCGGCCCTTCGAGCCTGCACCGCCAGTCAATATGATCATGGCTGATCATCCAACTCAGTATCCTGTACCTGCCTTCTCTCCATACCCCCTGATCCCTTTAGCCACAAGGGCCACATCTAACTCCCTCTTAAATATAGTCAATGAACTGGCCTCAACTACCTTCTGTGGCAGAGAATTCCACAGATTCACCACTCTCTGTGTGAAAAATGTTTTTCTCATCTTGGTCCTAAAAGATTTCCCCCTTATCCTTAAACAGTGACCCCTTGTTTTGGACTTCCCCAACATCGGGAACAATCTTCCTGCATCTAGCCTGTCCAACCCCTTAAGAATGTTGTAGGTTTCTATAAGATACCCCCTCAATCTTCTAAATTCTAGCGAGTACAAGCCGAGTCTAATCCAGTCTTTCTTCATATGAAAGTCCTGACATCCCCAGGAATCAGTCCTGGTGAACCTTCTCTGTACCTCCCTCTATGGCAAGAATGTCCCTTCCTCAGATTAGGAGACCAAAACTGTACGCAATACTCCAGGTGTGGGCTCACCAAGACCCTGTACAACTGTAGTAGAACCTCCCTGCTCCTATACTCAAATCATTTTGCTATGAATGCTAACATACCATTTGCTTTCTTCACTGCCTGCTGCACATGCATGCCTACTTTCAATGACTGGTGTGCCATGACACCCAGGACTCGTTGCATCTCCCCTTTTCCTAATCGGCCACCATTCAGGTAATAGTCTACTTTCCTGTTTTTGCCACCAAAATGGATAACCTCACATTTATACACATTATACTGAATCGGCCAGGCATTTGCCCCCCTCACCCCATCCTAGATCCAATTCACCCTTGCAGCCTCCTAGCATCATCCTCACAGCTAACACTGCCCCCAAGCTTCGTGTCATCCGCAAACGTGGAGCTGTTGCCTTCAATTCCCTCGTCCAAAATCATTAATAGTATCTAGTAATAGCTTGGGGTCCCAGAACTGCGCCTGGCCGGTACCCCACTAGTCACTGCCTGCCATTGTTAAAGGACCCGTTTACCCTCCTACGCGTTTGCTTCCTGTCCTGCCAACCAGTTCTCTATCCCCATACAATACTGAACCCCCACTACCGGGTCTTTTTAAGTTTGTATACTCTACTCTTATGTGGGGACCTTTGTCGAAAGCCTGCTGGAAAGCCGATATAAAAAAACCCACCCAAACATCCAGGTCTCCCTTATCCACATCTAATAGTTTACATCATCGAAAAATTCTATAAGATTCGTCAGACATGATTTACCTTTCATAAATCCATGCTGGACATCATCGAAAAATTCTATAAGATTCGTCAGACATGATTTACCTTTCATAAATCCATGCTGACTTTGTCCAATGATTTCACCACTTTCCAAATGTGCTGCTATCCCATCTTTAATAACTGATTCTAGCATTTTCCCCACTACCGACGTTAGACTAACTGGTCTGTAATTCCCCGTTTTCTCTCTCCCTCCCTTTTTAAAAAGTGGTTCTTCAGTAGCCCTCCACGCCTCAGACAATACTCCAGAATCTAAAGGAGGTTTGAAAAAATAGCACTAATGCACCCACTAGTTTCTGGGGCTACTTCCTTAAGTACTCTGTGGATGCGCCGATCTGGCCCTGGGGAGTTATCGACTTTATATCCATTCAATTTACCTAACACCATTACAAGCGAACCTGGATTTCACTCAGTTCCTCCATCTCATTTGACCCCCTTCCCCCTGCCTATTTCCGGCAGATTTTTTATGTACTTCCTTCGTGAACACAGAACTAAAGTAGTTATTCAATTGGTCTGCCATGTCCTTGTTCCCCATGATCAATTCTCCCGTTTCTGACTGCAGGGACCTACTTGGTTAAACTAAGCTTTTTCTCATTCAACAGATCTCTTTCTCCTTGTTGAATAGGAGAGTTTTATAGGCCCTCCTAATAGTCAGCATGATTAAGAGGCACCAAATGTGTAGGTTACAGTTAGCTGTAAAAATAATAGGATGGTATCAGTGGGACAATTCAAACTGTAACCTTTTAATTGACTGCCATTTCCCATGTTTGTAAGGGGTTGGGGACAGGGGGGGATTGTTAAATGTGTTCAAAACAGCCACCTTAGCAAACTATTTATGGACTGTCCTAGAATAGGTGCAACATTGGTCCTTCCCTCTTGGGGGGAATGAGGGAGGGAAACGTTAACAAAGTGGGGACCCAATTTGTGACCAGTGAGTTTGACTATTCGATTTAAAATAGTAAATGGATAAGCATAGAATTGATTGCTAAAATGTATCAAGGCTATTTGGAAGCTATTAGGTAGGAAATTGCAGAGGTCACTTTGGGGTGTCTTCTTGCAGGTAAGGGGACTGTCTGCCAAGTGGAGGACTTTCAAAAGTCAGTTATCAAGAGTAATTGGGAGCTTGCCTGTTGGGGGAGAGCAAGCTGGAACTTTTAGGGAACCCGATTGATGAGAGATGTTGAGTCTCCTTGTAAAGAACAGGGAATGCGGCAAACAGCTGATTAGGAATCAGATCAAAGCAAATCCCTCCTCAAGTATAATAATTGTAGGTGGGCATTTACAAAGTCATCCCGGAGAGGCAAAAGACATGAAATGATTTGGCAGACAAGGGAATGGCAAGTTGGAGATTCTACAAGTTTAGGCTTTTGCTGAAACAAGGGTCTCCCTGCAGAAACTGGAACTGCAGATTCTGGTTTTACCAAGGAAGGACATAAACTACTGGATAACTTGGCCGGTGAGGTAGCATCTGGAGCACATGGGTAGGTGCTGTTTCTGCAGCGGTACCTTTCGACAGACTGAGTGCGAGGTTGGGGAAGAAAGCATTGAAGATTGATTGGATGTGTATGCCCTGTGCTACACCATGAGGATTATGTCAACCTGCCCACTCTGCAACCGAAAACCTATTGAAAACATATAAGAGCTCCTGTCCCCATGACCTACACGTTTCATTTCATTTCAAGCAACACCTTTTCATTCTACAGGACACTACAGAAGAGTTTACATTTAGTGCAAGAGCTTTATTTGAAAGGTGAACCACCCGAGGGGTGTAAGACTTTTTGACAGCCCCAAACATGCACCGGAAGATCCCGTTGCACGACTCTCCGTGTGTGTGGATCCCTCCCAAATTGTTTCTTGACAGTACTTTGCGGAGGTGCTGCGATATTCTTTATTTTTTTTTTTTTTCCAGCCTCTTGGCCAAATTTTTTCCATTGAACAACATCACTAAAGGGACAGATTATTTGTCATCATAGTGCATGCTGCTTGTGGCAGCTTGCTTGGACAAAATTGGTCATTGTATACATTACAACAGTGACTAGAGACACTTAGTAATCTGTGCCATAAAAAAGTAGATCCTTGTGTAAAGCGAATAAAGATGAGTTTTCTACCTACTCTCATAGCCTTGCACTCACTGAGTA